>NC_091950.1:383335482-383635482 GCF_031021105.1 Erythrolamprus reginae | reverse complement strand
ATGTTCTTTATACGGAAAATGCAAATAAACAGAGCACTCTTTTTGTATAGCAAAGAGCACTTGTCTCCAAACAAATTGGTAATTTGTACAAGTCCCTTATCAGTTCTGTGATACTTAGCTTGCAGCTGTGAGGCAATTCACAGTCCTTCTTCTTTCACAAAGTGAAACACACTTTGCTCTTTCAGCAGGGGTCCAACACTTATTTAAAGTATATTTGCCAGAGTTCGTATAGATACATATTGAGAGAGAAAGAGAAAAAAAATATTTGCCTTCAGGTTCATGACTGCTAGATTTCTCATAGGGAAGGGACTTCAGGCATCACCTCAATGCATAGGCCATGTAGATTTCACCTGGAGGAGACATTCCTTACCTATCCTGGAGCAAAGCCAGATAAGGCTTTACAGGCTCAACCAGAATTCTGATTTAGAAAAATCTGTTGGCACTCAATGCAGCAACTCATATGTTATTTGTTCTGTCGGGCTCTCTGGTACACTCCTCCCCAAAATTCACAGGTACAAATTTCAGACACACACACATTTGAAAATTCAAAACAATGTTCTTTATAATGAAAATTCACTTAAATCAAGCCCTCTTTTGGTATAGCAAAGAGCACTCATCTCCAAACAAACTGGTAATTTGTACAAGTCCCTTATCAGTTCTGTGATACTTAGCTTGCAGCTGTAAGGCAATTCACAGTCCTTCTTCTTTCACAAAGTGAAACACACTTTGCTCTGGGTTAGTTTCAAAGCGGGGAAAAATCAGCACACAAAGATCAAAGTCAGCAAAGCAGTCATGAAACACAATGATCAGATAATCCTCCACAATGGCCAAACCCACAGGCTGCTATTTATAGCAGCCTCACTAATTACCACAGCCCCACCCAACCACAGATGGCCTCATTTTCTTTGATAATAATCTCTCAGTTGTCGTTGCCTATGCATCGCTCTCCGCATGCGTGGCTGTATCATTAACTCTTGTTCCGAATCCAAGGAGGAGCTAGATAATTGATCTCCTTCTGAGCTGTCTGCCACACTCTCCTCCTCCCTGTCACTCATGTCTTCTTGGTCAGAGGAGCCTTCATCAGCAGATTCCACCGGGGGCAAAACAGGCCTGCAGCATGTGCATGTCTCCCCCACATCCACAGTCCTTGGGGCAGGAGCAGGGCCAGAGCTAACCACAACAGTACCCATACAGGAAATTATGGAAAATTGTGTTCTGGAAAAGAAACATTGGTTTGTAACCAACAAACAAACATGCAGACAGACATGTCTGAAAAGAATTCCTCAAGGAATCTCAGAATAAGAGTTAAAAAAAGAAGGTTATTTTAGAGAGGCATTTTGTTTTCCAGATAATTCAGAAACAGATTCTGGCTCCAGAATTTGTTTTCATACCATAGCCACATCAATCTGTGAATTTCTTTTATAAGAACTCATCTGAAAATAGCACTTACATATGTAAGTTAATATGTGGTCACATATGTACTTCTGAAAGATGTTATTCCAAGTGGATATGTGTGTGTGTGTGTGAGAGAGAGAGAGAGAGAGAGAGAGAGAGAGAGAGAGAATGCAACACACACACACATACTGTATATACAAACTACCTAGAATAGTATCACATTATTCAGAGAAGTATCTGAGTAGCTAAGTTCCAAGTTAAATGTAAATCCATAAAGAATGTAACATACTTTCAGAACACCTAAAGGACTCCAACTGTGAGCAGCTCATTCTCATCTGAGGATCCTGAAATCCCAACTTGTTTTGAGGTGGGTTCTACCACCGGTTCACATCGTGACGTTTTGCGCATGTACCTTCATGTAATTTGACTTCTGCACATGCTCAGTAGCAGGTATCAGCCCAAAACACAGCCGAGGAGCTGATCAGCTGTGCTTTGGGCAAAGAAATAAAGGTTAGTATTTGTTGTGGCTCAGCCTGAGGCAGATCAAAGGCCAGCTGCGTCTCTGCTGGCTCCATGCCCGGAGGAGGCTGACAGCAAAGAGAAGGGGGCTGAGCAGTTGGACGGGGGAGGGTCCAGTCAGGAATGTGATGAGGAAAAACAGCATGGGAGCCCCAGGGAGGGGCTCTCCCCTGCTAGTAGCTTGGAGTCATTAGGTGACGAGGCACAAGCTGTCATTGACATGCGACAGAGACGTTTAGATCAAAGGAAGGAGCAATTGAGGAAATATTATCAGCATTGAATAAGGAACACCAGGGCTTGGGTGTAGTCCTCATTAGCAGGGAAGGGTTTATAAGGCAGGCAAGCTCTTGAAGCCATGTAGAGTGTTATCAGTTTGGAGTTCCTGTAACCTGCATTGTTTCTCGGCGTCTCTGTTCCTGGCTTGTGGCCCAGCAGTCTTGAAGAACCATGGGAGGTGTACATCTGTTATCTACAGCCTCGTCTTGGCAGCAAGAATCCTATATTGATGTATGGACAATTACTTTCGTGTATATATTTGGAGTTCCAGTGTTTTCCTGCTTTGTAAGGACATTTTTTGTTAGCTTCGTTTTCCTTGAACATTATAAAACTGTATTTGAATTTTACCGGTGTATCTGGCTTATCTTTTGGGGTTGGTTATAGCTTCCGGAGTAACCCAGACAGAACAGTATTAACCTGGGAGTGGGAGAGGGGGCTCTTTTTCAAGCAGCAGAATAGGAGAAACCATCCAAACAGGGAAAAATTCATACAAAATTCACAAAAAAAGATGGCGTCGTGCACAGACCGGCAGCAAAAGTGACATCATCGGCGGGTTTGGGCGATCTGGTCTGAACCATGAGGAACCCACTTCTGAACTTGTTGCCTCAAACATATTATGGTATATATCCCCAAGAAAATGGCTTTTTTCCACATGCTGAAATGCTGAGGATTTTTGAGCACTCCTGGAATGCTGAGAAAAATTGAGATTGGCAAATAAACAATCTCAAATCCATGAAAGAAAATCAATTTCAAAAAAATAAATAAATAAGCAGGTCAATCAGAGAACAGGACTGAAAAATATTAATGGTCTCTTTTATATTTAACAGCTGCTTTACTGGGACTTCTTAACAAAAAAAGTTTCAGAATGTTTGCAGAGATTCATTTTCTAACTTAGCGGTTATGATAAAAAAAATTTAATAGTCACTTGAGAAAAAGTGTGGCCATCTGATAAAGGAAATTCTGATGAAGCGCAAACCAAGATCTCCCAGTAATATGATCATCACTGCAGGATCATAAACTTTTCCCCCTTTCTCTTATTGCCCTCCACTGCCTATTCTGTGTCTTGAGTTTAAGCAACAGCGAGGAATCATCTATGAGTGATAAATAACACGCTATCTCATGAGTGGAAAATAGTTTCCGCTTCAAAGAGGCAACCAGAAACCAAAAACACATTTCTATAATAATAATTTCTATAATAATAATAACAATAGAGTTGGAAGGGACCTTGGAGGTCTTCTAATCCAACCCCTGATTAGGCAGGAAACCCTTCACTACTTCAGACAGATGGTTATCTAACATTTTCTTAAAAACTTCCAGTTTTGGAGCATTCACAACTTCTGGAGGCAAGCTGTTCCACTGATTAATTGTTCTAACTGTCAGGAAATTTCTCCTTAGTTCTAAGTTACTTCTCTCCTTGTTCAGCTTCCACCCATTGCTTCTTGTTCTACCTTCAGCTGCTTTGGAGAATAGGTTGACTCTTTCTTCTTTGTGGCAACTCCTGAGATATTGGAACACTGCTATCATGTCTCCCCGGTCCTTCTCCTCATCAAATTAGCCATGCCTAGTTCCTACAACTGTTCTTCATATGTTTTAGCCTCCAGTCTCTAATCTTCTTTGTTGCTCTTCTCTGCATGTTTTCCAGAATCTCAACATCCTTTTTGCATAAAGCGACCAGATTTTAACATTGGTAAAGAGGGACACCATTGAGCGGGGGGTTGCGGTGGGGGATGGAGATGCTGCTAAAAAGTTTAGCTAAAAAATTAGCAAAAAAAATCTCTTTTTTTCCCTCTCTCTTTCTCTTTCTTCCTCCCTTTATTTCTCTCTCTCTCTCTCTTTCCCTCCTCCTGATCTCACTCTCTTTCTCTCTCTTCCTCCCTTTCTCTTTCTCTCTCTACCTCCTTCCCTCCCTCTTGCTCTCTCTCTCTCTTCCTCTCTCTCACTCTCTCTCTATCTTTTTCGATGCTCGGACCTGATAGGCGTGCTCCTCCATGCAGCTGGCAGACAGGAACATCAAGAGTGCCCCGTGCGCCACCAATCAACCCCTGATCAGCAGGAGCACCTGACAAAAAAGAGGGCTGGGATGGTGAATCCGCTGCTTCGGCTTCTATGGGAAGACCCGGGACTCACCAGCCGCCCCGCCCATCCTCTCTCTCTCTCTCTCTCCCTGCGTGGGGGTGTGGGGTCAGGCTGAGGAGCAGCAGCATTGGCGCCTCTTTAGCAGCGTCAACGTCCCTCACACCCATCCCAGCCCCTGAGGGTGGAAGCTGAGCTGCTTGCTGGCTGATCCCATCAAGCCACCCAATCGCAAAGCAAGTAGCTCCAATGCTATCTCCAGCTGGCGTTCAAGTCACCATCTGGTATGTCAAAAAAGCAGGACTTTTTAAAAACCCAGCGGGACACGGGATAAATGGGCAAAAAGCGGGACTGTCCCGTGGAAATCGGGATGTCTGATCACCTTATTTTTGCATCATGGTGACCAAAACTGAATGCAGTATTCCAAGTGTGGCCTTACCAAGATCTTATAAAGTGGTATTAACAGTTCCTGTGATCTTGATTCTATTGCTCTATTAATGCAGCCTAGAACTGTGTTGGCTTTTTGGCAGCTGCTGCACACTACTGGCTCATATTTAAATGGTTGTCCACTAGCATTCCAAGATTCCTCTCACAGTTACTACTGTTGGGAAGTGTTTTTAATAGGAATGTGAACACAAGAACAAGGGGACACAATCTGAAGTTAGTTGGGGGAAAGATCAAAAGCAACGTGAGAAAATATTATTTCACTGAAAGAGTAGTAGATCCTTGGAACAAACTTCCAGCAGACGTGGTTGGTAAATCCACAGTAACTGAATTTAAACATGCCTGGGATAAACATATATCCATTGTAAGATAAAATACAGGAAATAGTATAAGGGCAGACTAGATCAGCGTTTCCCAACCGGTGTGTCGCAGCACACTAGTGTGCCGCGAGACATAGCCAGGTGTGCCACGGAGCTCCTAGGGAAGCTCCAGCTGGGTGGGGCACTGTGGGTGCCAGGGTGGGCTTTCCCGAAATGGACGGAGAATGCCCTCTCTCACAGCCCCCTGGCTGGGAGCACTTTCGGTGCGAGAGAGGGCTTTCTCCGTCCGTTTCGGGAATGCCCGCCCCCCCCCTCTCTCTCTCGCGCCGCTCCCCTTTTCTCTCAGCCCTCCCTGGCTTCGCTTCTCAATCCCTCCCTCCTTCCGTCTTTCCTTCCCCTCAGCCGTTCTGTCTGGGGGTCTCCCGCTCTTCCCTTCCCCGCCTCCCAAGCTTTGCCTTCACCACCCCCACCCCCTTTTTGGTTGGCAAGGAGTCCTTTGCCGCATCCTGCAGTTCGCACTCGGCTCGAGGCCGCTTTCCCTGGCTGCGCTCTTTCTTTCTCTCTCTCTCTCTCCCGTGAGCCGGGGGAAGGAAAAAAAACAAACAAAAACTTCTTGCAACGGGCCCGCGCGCGCGCTCGTGCCCGCGCTTGTCCCTTCAGCAGCGAGGAAGGGAAGTCAGAGGGCGAGGGAGCGAGCGAGCGCTCTTGTCCTCGGTGCCCTCTGCAGCCTGCCTTCCTTCTTCTTTGCCGCCGCTGAGGGACAGAGAGAAGGATAGAAAGGAAAGAGGGAGGGAGAGATAGAAAGGAAAGAGGGAGGGAGGAAAGAGGGAGGGAGAGATAGAAAGAAAATAGATAGAAAGGAAAGAGGGAGGGAGAGATAGAAAGGAAAGAGGGAGGGAGAGATAGAAAGGAAAGAGGGAGGGAGGAAAGAGGGAGGGAGAGATACAATGGAAAGAGGGAGGGAGAGATAGAAAGGAAAGAGGGAGGGAGAGATAGAAAGAAAAGAGATAGAAAGGAAAGAGGGAAGGAGGAAAGAGGGAGGGAGAGATAGAAAGGAAAGAGGGAGGGAGGAAAGAGGGAGGGAGAGATACAATGGAAAGAGGGAGGGAGATAGAAAGAAAATAGATAGAAAGGAAAGAGGGAGGGAGGAAAGAGGAAGGGAGAAAGAGTGAAATGGAGGAAGATATATTTTTTTTGTCCAAACTTTTCTTTAGCCCCCACCCCCCCCGCCCGAGAGAGAGAGAAAGAGAGACATAGCAAGAGAGAGAGAGAAAATGAAAGAAAGAGATAGCAAGAGAGAGAGAGAGAGAAAGAGAGAGAGAGAGAGAAAGAGATAGAGAGAGAAAGAAAAAGACATAGCAAGAGAGACAGAGAAAGAGAGAGAAAGAGAGAGAATGAAAGAGAGATAGCAAGAGAGGCAGAGAGAGAGCAAGGGAGAGAGAAATACATAGAGGGAGGGAAGGAGGGAGAGAGAAAGAGAGCAGAAAAGAGAGGAAGAAAGAAAGAGGGATGGAGAGAGAGAAGGAAGGGAAAGAAGGAAGAGAGAGAAAGAGGGAGGGAGAAATAGAGTGAAATAGAGGAAGATATATTTTTTTTGTCCAAACTTTTCTTTAGCCCCCACCCCCCGCCCGAGAGAGAGAGAAAGACAGACATAGCAAGAGAGAGGGAAAAAAAAGAAAGAAAGAGATAGCAAGAGAGAGAGAGAGAAAGGGATAGAAAGAGAGAGAGAAAGAGATAGCAAGAGAGACAGAGAGAGAGACAGAGAAAGAGAGAAAGATAGAGAGCGAGAAAGAAAGAGAGATAGCAAGAGACACAGAAAGAGAAAGAGAGATAGCAAGAGAGAGAAAGAGAGACAGAGAGACAGAGAAAGAAAGAGATAGCAAGAGAGACAGAGAAAGAGAGAGAGAGAAAGAGATAGCAAGAGAGACAGAGAGAGAGACAGAGAAAGAGAGAGAAAGAGATAGAGAAAGAAAGAGAGATAGCAAGAGAGACAGAGAAAGAGAGAGAAAGAGAGAGAATGAAAGAGAGATAGCAAGAGAGGCAGAGAGAGAGCAAGGGAGAGAGAAAGACATAGAGGGAGGGAAGGAGGGAGAGAGAAAGAGAGCAAAAAAGAGAGGAAGAAAGAAAGAGGGATGGAGAGAGAGAAAGAAGGGAAGGAAGGAAGAGAGAGAAAGAGGGAGGGAGAAATAGAGTGAAATGGAGGAAGAGATATTTTTTTTGTGCAAACTTTTCTTTAGCCCCCCCGCGCCCCCCCCATCCCCCCGTTCAGTGTTCCCCAGGATTTTGAAAATATGAATAATGTGCCGCGGCTCAAAAAAGGTTGGGAAACACTGGACTAGATGGACCATGAGGTCTTTTTCTGCTGTCAGTCTTCTATATTTCTATGTTTCTACCACATATACTGTACCAGTGCATTTTGTTTTTCTTGCCTAAATGTAGAATCTTACTTTTTTCATCAATGAATTTCATTGTGTTAGATAGCGCCCGTTGTTCAAGTTTGTCAGGAACCTTTTATCTTCATACATGTCTGTATATGTCTTCTACACATACATATACTGTACACCAACATGCATACAGCCTTCATTCTTTTATCTCTCCCTCCCTCCCTGCCTTCTTTTCTTCTTATCTCACAGCAACTATTGGTTTGCATGTCCTTGTGCTGCCTCTATGTTGGTTGAGGCAGGCAGGATTCCTTTGAGTACCATTTGTTGGGGATCAGGGGAAAGGGAGGGTTTTGGCTTCTCTTTCTGCTCGAGAGCCTCATGGACAATTGGTGGGCCACTGTGTGACACAGAATGCTGGACTCGATGGGCTTTGGCCTGATTCAGCATGGCTCTTCTTATGTTCTTGGTCTCCTATTGTTAACGTTAAAAAATGAGTCATGTATTTAACACCAATCCTCTACTAACTAACCGGCAGCAACCATACTGCTCAGTTTCCTGCCCTATGGAAAAGGAGGAAACCACTGATTCTTATTTTTTTTAGGGCAGATAAATATTCTGATTGGGTGGCCAGTGAAAAAAGCGGTCATGGTTTCTTATGGCTATGAAAGCTGCATGTTTTTATGGGACAGAGTAACTCACCCATGCTCTATTTGGAAACTAATGATGCCACCTATCTAGTTTTTAAGAAAGGGAACCAAGAATATGACAGAACCGAGCACAGGTTGCATTCAAACATTCCCAATTGTAAAAATCTTCCTCCTAGTGGAAAATGAGGTAAACCCAATACCTAAATTGATACTGCAATTTGTTTCTCCTACTTTTATTTTCCACTCCCCAGTCCTTTATTTTTCCCCTTCTTCCCAACCCTGTGATATTATGCTAAATTCAGAATGAAAGCTTTTAGGTTAGAGGTCCTCCAATTGTAATTAAGAAGAAAAGAAGGAAGGAAAATATTAAGGTACTTTATGAAGTCAAAGGCCAGCCAAGCAGAAAGCTATGTAGTACTCAAAAGCAGTAAGTCGCTTATTATGAAGTGTACCAACATAACAAAGCAAATAAGTAGCAAATGTTACCCCTGTTTCCCAAGAAATCTTCTATAAATTGATTTTCCCAATGTATGGCCAAAATGTTAATACAATAAGTATGGGATAAAAGAGGAAGAACATTCCTACCTCCCTTCCATGAAGTTTTATTTAAGTCTCATAACTAAATGAAATAAGTTCTCAGTTGATTCACGCGGGGATAGGTCTGTCCATTACTGATCCACTTAATGTTTATGTTTATTTAGATTTGTATAAAGCCCCCCTCCGCAGACTCGGTGCGGCATTAATGAAACCTTTGGTTTCCAACCCCATCTAAACTCTGTTTTCTTGAAATGTCATGCTGACAACTTGATAAATCTGGCTTTGGCCTGACTGGAAGATTTTTCTCAATTCTTTCTTTGCCTATCTCTATTGATTGGTACCTTATCCTTAATCTATACACAATTTACAAAATAGTTTAACAATAGCTTGCTAAACTGAAAGCTGTTAATCTATATTAAAAGCCACTAAAATCAATGCCGTTAAATAAAAATGCATGCCAAATAGCATCTAAAAGAAATAACCCTTTCCAAAAAAAAGCAATGCCCATATAAAACTAGTTGCATAATGTCAAATTTAATATGGCTCCAAGAGATGTCCTTCAGAAATAAATTATTATCCAATCCAAAAAGAAAAAAATGAAATGGTATTTCATTTTTTCCATAAGGTAAACATGTGGAGAAATGGCTTGCCTGGGATAAATAGTCAAGATAAATAGTTGGAGGGTACAATTTCTTTAAAAGGTCTACTTCACCACAAGCGATTTCAGTTGCTTCTACTTGCGGTCACTGCAGACTGCTCTAGAGGGAAAATTATCAGGAGATCAATATGCATTCATCCAAGGGCACCAGAATATGTTTCAAGATGGCATATAAAAAAGAAGCAAAGCTATAATCATAAGGTCCTGGCCATTATCTTGACCTTTTAGAGGTCCCCTCTCCTGCCAAATCCTTCTTAATTTCTTCATTGCATTTCCCCATCAATGTGGGCTGCTGATTTTCATTTATTTAGTAATCAAATTTGTATAGTTGCCCGTCTCACCCAAAATAACTCTGCACAGCATACAAGTCAACAGTGATAAAAGCAAAACAGAGTCTTAATTTCTTTTGACCCCTGAAATATGGCCTTGGCCATATTATGGGGGGGGGGGCATATAATTTTCGGGCAGTAGGCAGCAAACATGGGACTGGATGTCCTATTGCCACCGCCTCCACTCTCTGATGAGACAGCAATCAAGGCTCCAGAGGGAGGGAGAACCTCGACTCCATCCACCAGAGAGACACGGAAGAGCCCTTCCAGACGCCCACCCTGGGATCTATTTCCTTGCAATCACTCAGTGAGCTCCATAGCAGGGCTCTCCTGCTGCCTCAGTTCTTTCTCACCATGCTATGCCATGGGGCATGAGTTCAATCGCTGGGTGAGGTGCTGCTGCCTCCTTCTTTCTCTCCAAGGAAAGGGTGGGGTTTGGAACAAATGGGCAAGAGCAGGTGGCGAGCAAAACGCCTCGGTAAGTGTGTGCAGGGGGGCATAGGGCATCTTCCCCCTTTCCCCGGAAAGTAGTTTGGGGGGGGCCTATTTGGGGGGGTATTTGAGTGCATGCACTGAAAAGCCTAATTGGCCTTTTTATGGGGACATGTCTTATTGCTGGGGGAAAACGATATTATAAAAACAGTTACATAAATATTAAGCAAAGAGAGGTAAGAGTAGCCAGCTCAGCAATAGAGCCATCTAATCATGTCTTCAGTTTTCTGAGGTCCCTAGGCATGATAACATAACCAGGTCTTGAGGGCCTTCCAGAAAGTCAAAAAAAGGATGGCATTAATCTATTTTGAGGGATAAGAATATTCTGGAAGATGGATGCCATTGCAGAGAAAGCACACCTCTTGGGACCTCCCAAATGCAGGTCCCTAGCTAGTGATATCTGCAGCATGCCTTCTCTGCCAGTTCTAATGGGGTGGATTCAGGGGTAGAGTCTAACTTACCTTGCTGCCGATTCATTTCGTCCCATGCCTCTGTGTGGATTGGGTGGATTGATATCAGATAGCCCAGACCCATGCCATGAAGACCTTTAAGGTTAAAGCCAGCACTAGTGATGGGCAAACCGAACCCACACAATTCGGGTCCGTATCGAATTTTGTGGTGTTCGGTATGCCGAACACAAACACGAAATTTTTTGAAAGTTCGGGGTCGTGTTTGGCATTCGGAGCTTTGATGTCGCCAGCAGGTTGCTAAGGACGCCAAGGTGATCACTTCCTGGATTCCATGTTTATTTTTACGTGAAAGGACCGCCCTTTGCTTGCAGCGCCACAGCGGTGTCCTTTTTCGTAAAAATAACAGTGTTTATTTTTACGTGAAAACCTCCTTTTGAAGGAGCTGGGGAATCTCTCCTATGAAGAGATTCTGGGGCGGAGCCTTGATGTCACCGGCAGGTTGCTAAAGACGCCAAGGTGATCACTTCCTGGATTCCATGGAATCCAGGAAGTGATCACCTTGGCATCCTTAGCAACCTGCCGGTATATGTGACGTCAAAGCTCTGCCCCCGGAATCTCTTGGTGGGATTCCCCGTTTGGGTTTGGGTTCAGGTTCAGCTTGGGTTTTGCCGAATTTTGCATAAAGTTCGTCCGAACTTGCCGAACCTGAACACTGTTGGGTTCACCCATCATTAGCCAGCAGCTTGAGCTGGACCCAGAAGTAAACTGACAACAAATGCAGCTTGTAGAGAAGTAGTGCAGTATGCGCTATTCTAGGAACACATACAATTTCCCATTTATTTTGCAAGCAATGTTGCATATGTTTGCGAGTAATTGCAAAAATGTTACTTTCTTCTACTTACTCATCAAAGAGCCCAACTATCCAGAGTAGGTATGAATGATCTCAAGATTTATCCTTTCTGCAGAGATATGCATTTTCTCTGATGTCTATGTGACCTTAGTCTGCCCTTTCTTTACTGGAGGCCTCTTCTGAATCAGCTTCTTTTTAAAACATACCTTTCTCAGACCTAATCTCTTTTTGAAAATTTAACTAAATAGCTAAAACTTTTTTTAAAAAAATCTGAACCAGCTTTTATAAACAATGTGGATTTTCCATCTGGGAAAGGCCACAGCAGACCCAAAAAGTGCTGTAGCAAAATTTGCTCTAGTGTAGGTCACAAATGCAATCCTAAAATCCATGGCAGGTTTTGTTTGTTTTTTTAATATCTATCTTGGCAAAGTAATCAGCATTTGCTAACTCCTACTTCTCTTCCTGTCTCCTGCTGCTGTTTTTCTACATATTCCTCAGTTCAGGTTTTTAAAGTAATAAAAAGACCTGCCCTGCATTTGTAATTGTTCCATTAAAACAATGTACTAATGTATCCTAATAGGCCTTCTTAAAAGTATAAAAGAATGATTAGACACTTAATAGCGTATGTCCAGTTTAAGCAATTGGTTTTAGCCAATTCTTTCATTGCAGACACGTACTATTGTTGTAGTAGATCTATTGCTACGGAATACTTGATTCACTTTTCCGTTTCACTTTTTTTAATTTTAATTTTATTTCATTCCATTCACAAAAAAATAATCCTAATTAAGAAAAGCTAAGAATTTTGCACTTTTTAATGAATAGCATATTGACAAATCACCACTCCAGTTGATAATGAGTAACATGTGTTTTTGCAGATAGATTAGTAAAAAGGAAATTTAATAAAATATGGAAAATATTTAGAAAATGAGCCATAATTTTAATATACTTTTAATGAATGGTAGTACAATTGCAGTAGTTTAAATTATATTTCCAATGTGGGGTTTTTTTTAAAAAAAACACACGCCTTTCAAAGCCTCATTTGTAAGCCAAGATGGTGACTTTAATGACTGGCAGCAAACTTACTTCAAGAGATTTCATGGGGCATGATCCAAAGATAATAGGTTTTCAGCCCAATGACAATCCAATTACAATGCCAATCAAAGCTAACTTCATGCACTCTAATTATCAGATTTAGCTGTCAGTTCAAATACAAACATAACACTTTTATTTAAATAAAAATTTAATTTAGGGGAGGGGGTGAAAGAAGAAAGCGGCTTCATGGGTGATTTATTGAGATGGCAAGAGCAATCTTATTTCTTCAGTAATATAATAAAAATCACTCTTGTATTAAGAAATGGGGGTGGGGAAACCTTTCTCCCTCCCCTTTCTGTTCTTATATGCAATATGGAGTATTATTCAGAAGTTAATTTCATCAGGAGGGTGCTGGTATGGGAAGAACAGGATTGGGGAATGAGAAGTATGCATGTGAGAGAGAGAGAAAGAGAAGCACAGCTTTTGGGGAAGACAAAACTGTGCCTGAATAAATGGTGACATTTAATTAGTTTCTGTAATAATAACAGCAAGAATTAAATTATTGCTGAGATTTTTTTTTTTAAGTGATACTAATTTTCTATATTGAGGTGTTTAACCTTGGCAACTTTAAGACTGGTGACCTTCAACTCCATGGCTGGCTGGGGAATTCTGGGAGATAAAGTCTATAGATCTTAAAGTTGTAACGTTTGCACACCCCTGTTCTAAATACCATAAAGAGGTACAGAGATCAATAATTCTCAAATTGTGTGCAGGCTGCATATTATAGCACTACTATGAAAATGTTTACTCTTGTTTCTCTTCAGATTGTGTTATATAACAATCATTTTTGTTCTGTCGGTCTCTCTGGTAGACTCCTCCCAAAAATTCACAGGTACAAATTTCAGACACACACACGTTTGAAAATTCAAAACAATGTTCTTTATAATGAAAATTCACTTAAACTAAGCCCTCTTTTGGTATAGCAAAGAGCACTCGTCTCCAAACAAACTGGTAATTTATACAAGTCCCTTATCAGTTCTGTGATACTTAGCTTGCAGCTGTGAGGCAATTCACAGTCCTTCTTCTTTCACAAAGTGAAACACACTTTGCTCTGGTTTAGTTTCAAAGCGGGGGAAAATCAGCACACAAAAGGTCAAAGTCAGTAAAGCAGTCACGAAACACAACGATCAGATAATCCTCCACAATGGCCAAACCCACAGGCTGCTATTTATAGCAACCTCACTAATTACCACAGCCCCACCCAACCACAGGTGGCCTCATTTTCTTTGATAATAATCTCTCAGTTGTTGTTGCCTATGCATCGCTCTCCGCATGCGTAGCTGTATCATTAACTCTTGTTCTGAATCCAAGGAGGAGCTAGATAATTGATCTCCTTCTGAGCTGTCTGCCACACTCTCCTCCTCCCTGTCACTCATGTCTTCTTGGTCAGAGGAGCCTTCATCATCATATTCCACCAGGGGCGGGGGGCAAAACAGGCCTCCAGCATGTGGATGTCTCCCCCACATCCACAGTCCTTGGGGCAGGAGCTGGGCCAGAGCTAACCACAACACATTTTATATAATTTGGAGGTGCAAGCACCCCATATTATCAGGCAGCTGAAACATCTTCTTAAATATTTATTTAGTTTATAAGTAAAAAAGGGGAATGACAAGGGAATTGGGGGCTTATTTATTTATAATTGTGTGCCTACTTTGAAATCAAATTGTCAGAATTTATCAGAAAGGAATTCATGTGTATTCTTTCAAAAGCATTTGCAGCTTTTTTTTAAAAAAAATGTTCACTTTCAATATAGTTGAGCAGTCATTGCAAATTTATTTAAATTTTTATAAAGTGCAGTTCATTAGTACTGAAATATGTTGTTATACTTCTTTTCTGGTGCTTCCTAGATTGACCAAAACAAATTGGAAGTCACCCTCAAATTGTCCTGCATTTTGTAAAATAGCAATAGCGCTTAGACTTGCAGTATATACCATTTCACTGTGATTTGCAGCCCTCTCTAAGCGGTTTACAACGTCATCATTTCCCCTAACAATCTGGATCCTCATTTTACTGATCTCAGAAGGATGTAAGTTTTAGTCAACCTTGAGCTGGTGAGACTTGAACTGCCAAACTGCTGACAGCCAGCGGTCAGCAGAAGTAGCCTGCAGTACTTCATTCTAACCACTGCACCACCAATTTACTCTTTGTACAGCCTTGTGTCCAATCGGATTCTTCAAAACGAGAGTCATAATGAATTGGATTTTTGACAATCCACAGGACACATATTGGGGTGGGGAGGGGGGGGGTCACACAAACTCAATAAATGGTTGTCAGAATGAGTAGTAAAAATCCTCATACCAGGCTACATAGGAATGTACAGAGCACTGGTATCACCTGTGGCATCCAATAGCCAATATTGCTCACACAGCAGTAGTATTACAGTCTGGTAGGATTCGTCTACTTTGCATGGATAGCTGCATTTTCTACCAGGTAATGCTCCTAAAGCTCTTCTGACAGGATCCATACTTGCTCCTGAACAAGAATCTGTAAATTCAGGAAAATATTTCATATGATTATCCTGTTTTTTCAAAGGTAGTATAATAAATAAGTGATATTTTTTTTCAAAATCACAAGATCTCTAAATCAACCATCATTCTTTCTTGCCAGGATTAATCCTGAACTTGTTCCGCAAACATCTAGAAGATCAGGTGAATTTTTTTCCTCACTACCATCAGTAAAGTACAATCCTTTTTTTAGATATTTCATTCATTCATTCATTCATTCATTCTTATTTATTTATTTATTTATTTATTTATTTATTTATTTATTTATTTATTTATTTATTTATTTATTTATTTATTTATTTATTTGATTTTTATGCCGCCCTTCTCCTTAGACTCAGGGCGGCTTACAACATGTTAGCAACAGCACTTTTTAACACAGCCAGCCTATTGCCCCCACAATCCGGGTCCTCATTTTCCCACCTCGGAAGGATGGAAGGCTGAGTCAACCTTGAGCCGGTGATGAGATCTGAACCGCTGACCTGCAGATCTACAGTCAGCTTCAGTGGCCTGCAGTACAGCACTCTACCTGCTGCGCCACCCCGGCTCTTTACCTCAGAAACCATTGACAATTTAAGCATCTACTGGCTTCTCATGGACATCATCAGTTCAACACTCACCTTTTTATCATCTACATCAGTGTTTCCCAAACTTTTGACATATCTGCACCCCTTCTATAATTTTCATAACGCTTAGTACCCCCATCAAAAAAAGGATGTATTTTAATAACAATCAAAATATATTTATTTATTTATTTTTTGGTACATACACAAAATAATAATAAACAAAAAATAAAATTATTCATAATGAAATATAAATAAAACTTATATTATAAATAACATTTATTTGGATCAATGAAAAGGATGAAATTGTTTGTGCTGAAATGACAGATCGTCATAATTTGGTTCCCCGGTTGTTAATTTTAATCTGAGATGGGGTTCCACGTTCAATAGTCTGTTCCTTTTTTTCGACTTAATGTCTACAAATGTTGAAAAAGCAACTTCACATAAATATGAAGTTGGAAAAGACAAGATGTATTTCAGAACTTTTTCTGAACGCGTACCCCCACCAAAGTCTTCCCGTACGTGTACCACACTTTGGGAAACACTGATCTACATGGTTCCAAATCTTTTAGCCAGGGCCTTATGCCTTCAACATCTCTTAAATTAAAACGTTGTACAGGACAAAAAGAAATAACAGTGTTACCCCCTTTTTCTTCCTTTGACAATCTCAGCTCTTCTCTGTTTTTGCTTCTGAGCCCAGATCTCCAATTAAGGCATCCAGGATGCTGCATCTCAAATTACCAGATAACCGATTTTCTTTTCTCTCATCTTCAATGCTAGGCAATTTTAATTTGCATAGATTTAAATTAATTAATTACAATTAGGAATGATGTATTCAGTTCTGGGCACCACAGTTCAAGGATCAAGAGTGAAGCTGTGAGCAAGGCTGCAGAAATTGGATAGAGGAGTATGTGTATGAGACAGCATACACATGTCCACACACAGAGGAAAACTCTGTGTGTGTGTGTGTGTGTATGCGCGTGTATTTTGTGTGTGTGTGTGTGTGTTCAGCAATAAGTAATATTATTAATTTCATAGCATTATTGTCTGTGGAAAATACATTATAGGAGTAACAATATCAAAATAGATTCATGTTATCTTGACGGTTTCTACAGTAGCTCTACAAAGTGGGTCTTTGGGTTGTTTTGGGTTGGAAAACAGCATTTCAGAGGTCCCTTTCCCTATGATTCTAGAACCATTTCCTTTACTTTTCTCCTTAAAATCCCAATCCAATGTGAAGCCACTTTACCAATACAGATTTTGACAGAGCCTAGGTTGTCACATACTGCTCTAATTTTACCTATAAAATGTTTGAACACAGGCAACTGAATACATTGTTCTTTTGTTTTCTCTGCGCCCTCTCTTCCCTTACTCTTGCATTTTCCTTGCGTTAAAACATAGATTGCAAGCTATTCTCAGCAGTGATCCCCTAATAAAATATGTTCATTAAGCCTATCAAAGTCTCAGCACAGCTGTTTAATTTCTTTGAAAAAATTGAACGGTAGAATCTTGGGGAAATTGCAAAAAAGGTAGTAGAGTCCTAATAAACGGACTATACCATTGTTAAAAATCTATAAAGTAATACACCTAAAGGCATCTGCACTTAACTGTCATACACAGGACATGGATATAGTAGTTTCCAAACTTAAATGTACAGAATCAATATTGTTTTTCTCCATATTTCTCATGAAATCTGTGAAAGTTACTAAATATTTATCACACAAGAATGAACAAAATTATAATCTATCTCTCTGTGTGACTCTAGCTTGCTGGATGTTGCTTGCTTTGTTTGTTTGTTTGTTTGTTTGTTTGATTGTTTGTTTGTTTGATTGATTGATTGATTGATTGATTGATTCCTATGCCGCCCTTTTCCTGAGACCCAGGGCGGCTTACAACAGGTAGAAATCTAAATAAAATTTACAGATTTAAATCCCCATAATTAAAAGTTAACAACAGATTCATACATCATCCATCTCACATTCATTCATTGGGTGGGGCCCCATGCCTGCTGGCAGATGTGGGCTTTTAAAAGTTTACAGAAGGCAGGGAGAGTGGAGGTAGTATGGTTCTCCAAGGGGAGCTCATTCCAGAGGGCCGTGGCCTTCACAAAGAAGGCTCTTCCCCTAGGTCCTATCAAATGACATTGTCTGCCTGATGGGACCTGGAAAAGGTCGACTCTGTGGGACCTGTCCAGCCACTGGGATGTGAATTTCTGCAACCTACAGATCAGTATGTGTAGTTTTATTTTATTTTATTTTATTTTATTTTATTTTACTTTACTTTTTTATTTTATTTTATTTTATTTTATTTATTTTAAATTTGTTTGTTTGTTTGTTTGTTTGTTTATTTATTTATTTATTTATTTATTTATTTATTTATTTATTTGTTTGTTTGTTTGTATGCCGCCCCTCTCCGTAGACTCGGGGCGGCTAACAACAGTAATAAACAGTATGTAACAAATCTAATGTTGCATTGATGAATTTTAAGAATACATTATGAAAAAGGTAACAGGAGATTGGAATTTTGAAAGCAATACTTATTTGCAAGCATCAGAGTTGTGATATGCTAAATGAGACCAAGGGCCATTCTACGCAATATCCTGTTTTTAAACCACAGCTGATCAAATATACCTGCAAAGGTGACAAGCAAGTCATGAAAGAGAAATGACTTCCTTCTTGTCCCTCCCCTAGCACATTTTATTCATAATCAGAATTCTATCAATAGATTTTTTTCTGTTGAATTCTTGAATCACAAGAATGGGGCGGTCTTGTTAAGGCTTGCCTAAAATCTACTTCCACCTACATTTTTCTCCTCTTTCTCCTCTGTCCAACTCTGAGCAGGCCTGGATTTACTGTAATAAACTTTACCATAGTTTTCAAGGATGGAAAGTTGTCATTTGGACATGACTTTTCCATGGATACATATGTGCATGTGTACATCACAATATTCCTTTTCAGAGTGAACAACGCTTCAGATTTAAAATAATTATGTAACTGTAGAAAGGGAGCAGGGAATACTAAACTAAAGAAATTAAAAGCATGAGAAAATAGCAAAAGCATTTAGACTTATATACCACTTCATAGTGCTTTTACAACCCTCTCTAAGCGGTTTACAGAATAAGCATATTGCCTCCAACAATCTGGGTCTGCATTTTACCCAACTTGAAAGGGTGGAAGACTGAGTCAACCTTGAGCCAGTGGTGAGATTTGAACTGCTGAACTACAGTTAGCAGTTAGGTGAAGTAGCCTGCAACGCTGCACTGTAACCACTGCGCCACCCGGGCTCAAGGAAGGAAGTACAGTTGTCAACATCATTCTATGTGCCTCTTTGAAACTATCATTGTTTCCATCACGACCTTATGCCACCTCATATATTGTTATTCCTATACATTGTTTTTAAACCATTTCTTTTTGAGGATTTTATCAACTCTGTAGAACTGCAGTTTTTTGTGTCTTTCCCTATCTGAGAGACTTATTTTTTTCTTGCTTCATATATTTCTTTGTCTATTTGATCCTCATTCATTCTCTTTTTATGACCTAATCACCTCAACCTACTTTTTCATACTGGCCACTCACTTTTGTATTCAGCCTCTATTCAATCAGCACTAATGCATTCTTGACCCTGTCTCTTCGTATTTTTCTATACATACTTCTTAAGTACTCCATTTCTACAACATTCCACTTATTTTTATGATTCTCCTTTATGACATACCCAATTCTCGCTTCCCTATAACAAAACAGGCAGAAGCACACTCTTAATATACAACCATTTTACCTCTTTCAACAAGTATTCATATGTCCTAGCAGACCACATATTATTGTATCCTTTTGTACTGGAACCTACATGCCTTAAAAATTTTCCATCCACTTTCCCATTCTTTACTAAACACTTTACCAAGGTACACAAATTTGATGTAGTTTTTTTGCTATTTATATATGATTAGCAATTGTTCGATCCATTTCCCCCACCAAAAACCATGTATTTAGTCTTAAATTAATGTAATAATTTCCAGTTTTCAGATCCACCCTTACGTTTCATCAAATTACATAACATTCACTGCAGGTAGTTTAACGGATCAGCTAAGAATGTAGTGCTACCTGCATACAAACCTATAGGTACATTATTGCCCTTCCCTTTCATTTTCAATTCATTTCTGTGTTTTATCACTTACTCCCCTTATGTTCTAAGTTACAGTTTTCTTTATTGGCATAGTTATCATTAAATAAGCTCATACTTATCATGATTTGGATCATGCTTTTCTGTAAAATAGAGAAGATATACCATATTTTTGGTGTATAAGATGCACCTGTTTATAAGACACACCTAGATTTTAGAGGAGGAAAACAAGGAAAAAAGCATTCTGAACCAAATGGTGTAGTATTATATTGTTTAATAAAATTCCAATGTAGCAAAATATTTTTTACAACCATGTATACTTTTTAAAACCATGCATACTTTTTAAAACCATGTAAAACTTGACAGTGTCAAGACTTGTGAACTTCCATTCCCAGAATTCCTCCACCAGTCATGCTAGCTCAGAAATGGGAGTTGAAGTCCACAAGCCTTAAACTTGCCAGGTTTGAAGACCTTTCCATTCCTAACCTCTAACTCAAGTGTCTTCAAACTTGACAGCTTTAAGATTTGTGGACTTCCACTCCCAGAATTCTTCCACCAGTCATGCTGGTTCAGAAATGGGAGTTGAAGTCCACAAGCCTTAAACTTGCTAGGTTTGAAGACCCTTGTACTCCTAACCTCTAACTTGGGGATCTTCCAACTTGCAGCTTTAAGACTTGTGGACTTCCACTCCCAGAATTCTTCCACCAGTCATGCTGGTTCAGAAATGGGAGTTGAAGTCCACAAGCCTTACATTTGCTAGGTTTGAAGACCCTTGTACTCCTAACCTCTAACCTGGGGGGTCTTCCAACTTGCAGCTTTAAGACTTGTGGACTTCAACTCCCAGAATTCCTCCATCATTCATGCCAGACTCGACTCTCTTCCTGGTTCTCTCTCCACTCCATACCCACCCCATGGTTCAGATTCACACCCCCTTCTGCTCTAGCTGGATTTAGAGCTGGCATCGCTCTACAACTGCATGACAGCTCCAGGTTCTGAAGACATAGCAGCCGCGTGGGAAGCCAAGCCCAGCTGAGGAAAATCTGATGAAGCTACGCATCTGGGATCGGCTGGAATGTGAGTTCAGCTGGGGGCGGCTAGCTTTCCACCAGGTTCTTTTTTAAAAAGAAAGAGAGAGAGAGAAAAGGGGGGGGCAGGTGAATAACCATCTTCTCTAGAGAAAGAAATGTGAATGTCCCATCAATTGCAGTGTAATTCTGTCTTTCTTTCTGTCTTTACATTGCAATTGATGGGAGATACACATTTCTTTCTCTAGAGAAGCTTGTTATTCGCCCACCCACTTTTTTCTCTCTCTCTTTAAAAGAAAAGAACCTGGTGGAAAGCTAGCCACCCCCATCTGAAATCACACCCCAGCTGATCCAGATGCATAACTTTCCTCAGATCTGCCTTAAATTGCAAGTAGAGCCATGGAAAAAAACCCTGCAAAGACTTAGGGCTTGGAAAACATTATTCTTTGCAGAGAGTAAAAGTGAAATGGCTGAAAGAAACTTACTCAGAGCAAGTTAGAGTAATGAAACAAACCCTGCAAAGACTTAGGGCTTGAAAACATTCTTCACAGAGAGTAACAATGAAAGAGTATGGGTACATTAATAGCACCTGGTTAGGGCTGGAAAGAAATATCTGGAGCAAGAAAAGCAATGGAAAGAAACCCCTACAAAGACAGGTTTTGGAATACATTCTTGGCAGAGATTAACAATGAAAGAGCTTGCCAGCAGTAAAAGCTAGGAACATCATTAGCACCTGGTTAGGACTAGAAAGAAACTTACTCAGAGCAAGTTAGAGTAACGAAACAAGCCTTGAGGGCTTTGAAAATATTATTCACAGAGAGAAACAATGAAAGAGCCTGCAAGGTAAGAGCTGGGAAGATCATTAACAGCTAGTTAGGGCTGAGGAAAAAGCTACATTCAGTGTATAAGACGCACCCTAGTTATCAGCCTGTTTTAGGGAGGAAAAAGGTGCGTGTTATACACTGAAAAATATGGTAAGCTTTCTATTAGTCATAGCCATAAAAGAGGCAGTTTTCCCTTTTCTATAAAAAAGACAGGACTGATCAGCTGGAACACATTCTGTGTTATATCCACGTACCTCCTCTAAAGCCACATTTCACCCAATGCATTCTTATGTGACTTTATGCAAGCAAAGTTCTCTAGAAACTATTTTCTAATTTAAGGGCCTGTGGTGGCACAATAGTTAGAATGCAGTATTGCAAGCTTGCTCATTGCCAGGAGTTCAATTCCAACTGGCTGACTCAGACTCACATGCTTCTGAGATCAGTGTAAAGAGAGTTGGGGGCAATATGCTGACTCTGTAAACCACTTAGAGAGGGTTGTAATGCATTATGAAGTGATATATATGATAAGTCTAAGTGCTACTGCTATTGCTATTTGTAAGCCAACATACTGTTGCCCATTTGGACATAAATACAATGTACTGACACATGCATTTCCATTGTCTTTGCAAGGACACACTACACACAGGGATAAATGCACTTACCTTTCCTACTGGCTTGTTAATGTGTGCGCACCATGCCTGCACATGTGCATGCTTCACTTGCATGCAAAGGGTCAAAACCGGGACATAATGATGTCCTGGTTTGGGAGGAAGGGTGCAGCATTCAGACCTGGCACTACCGGCTCTCCGAACTACCTGCCGTCGGCTGTATCAGCTGTCATGATCCAGATAGAGCAGACTTCATTTCACTTCTGACTACATTTCTCATAGGTGGACAGATATATTTCTATAAATTTCATCCCCTGAAGTTCTGGTTCTGCTTCAGGAAAAAGGTAATTAAAAACAATTAGATGTTTTGTTTGTTCTAAGTCATTCTAGGAAGTAAAGATATTCAGGAATAAATAGAAACAGCAATTGTTAAAAATAACCATTCATCTATGATAGGATATTCACCTTTATGGAGCCTAGGATCACACCTTTAAATGTTGTGTTGTTGTTGTTGTTAGGCAACAAGGAACATTGTTATGTTATAGGAACATCTCTGGAGACAGGAGAATAAAGCAATATATTTCTCTTTTAGGGGAGGAGTTAAAATACAATAGTAAATTTCATAGAAGCAGTTTGTAGGTTAAGTGTTCTTATACCTCAACATTTTACCAGTACATCACAAACACATATTCACAAAGATGGAATAATTGAGAAACACCTTCACCACCAAAAAATCAATAATGTATCTGGGAAAAATACTGGACCCCCATTGTTCAACAACATGCAGATATTGCTGAATGCTATAATGCTTCTTTTATAAATTTATCTGCATTGAGGGGTTTTGCTTTGTCGGATTGATGGAACACGCAAAGCCCATGGATATAGCTCTCCATTCAATGCACCTTGCATATTTTATTTTCACCGGCTCAACAAATGCTGATAAACTGCTCCCTCAACCATTTCATCAGAGTCTCAACTGTTCACTTTGGATGGCGTGATCATTTTCTTACACTTGATAGACACTCGATCAAACCTGCATAAAGGGAAAACAGATTTATCTTCTCAACCTTTAGTTGTAAACTATGAGATATCCTGGACACTGGGACACTGAATAATTAGTCAGAGTTTTTGATGCTGGCAGAGTATCTGTCGCGTTGTTTAATACTGCTTTCAAATTGATATTAGTCTCCAATATATTTTTTAGGGATTTTACATTGCTCAGTGTAGATATCTGTAAAACAAAGTTTGCCATGTACTAAAAATATGTTAAGGGATTGAAATGTAACAGTGGAGAAAACTAGGATCATGCATCTTGAATCAACCCTTCAACTTCAAACCTTTTTCAAAAATAAAAAATAAATTATGTAGAAAAAGGTGATAACATTCCAAATTATTCCAGTTTTCCCAGTGGACATATTGTTGTTGAATGGGGGTAAGGAAGATATGTATCTGTGTATCTGTATCAGGGCTGTGGTCAGGGGTGGGTTGTTGCCCAGATGGGGGGAACACAGTGGGGTAGTGAAAATGGAGTTCCACCCCAGAGCACTTAATTTGCACTGAAAGTTTGAAAGAAAATGCAGGTCATCCTGCATAAGCCCACAGTATGGTAGTAAAAATTTTGGCAGGCCTTCACTGGCTGTGGTGCATATTTTGTACTGCATGCATAGGAGTTGGGTAAGTTACGTGTCTTTCAGGGCCATACTCATGAGGCATGCACTTAAGTTGAAAGCTTATAAAGAGCTGGTATTATTTTGTCTTCAATAGGAGACCATTCAGAAATTCCAAAATGAAGATGTAATCATTCCTGAAGACACAAGATTAGATTAGATTAGATTAGATTAGATTTATTGGATTTATATGCCGCCCCTCTCCGCAGACTTGGGGCGGCTCACAACAATGGTGAAGAACAGTACGTAGTAACAAATCTAATATTTAAAAATCTAAATTACAGTTTTAGATTAAAAAGTCCAAACAAGAAACCCCAATATATAAAAAAACGACACACAATCGAATCATACACAAAAACTACATGGACAAGGGGAGATGTTTCAATTCCCCCATGCCTGACAGCAGAGGTGGGTTTTAAGACGTTTACGAAAGGCAGGGAGGGTGGGGGCAATCCTAATCTCTGGGAGGAGTTGGTTCCAGAGGGTCGGAGCCACCACAGAAAAGGCTCTTCCCCTGGGTCCCACCAGACGACATTGTTTAGTCGATGGGAGCCGTAGAAGGCCAACTCTGTGGGACCTAACCGGTCACTGGGATTCGTGCGGCAGAAGATGCAACTTCAAAAAGGCTTTTCATCCCTGATGCAAAGAATGGTAATCTCTACCTCAACTGGAATGGAACAATGCAAAAGTAAATTCAGGATGATGCTCTAGCTTTGGATTACCAGTGCATAACCTAAGTTGGACTAGATGTTATAGAAGGATCCTTCTAAATACAGAAATCTACTGTGATTCATTTTGGTTTGCTTTGAATCTACAGCCCATCAGTGTTGCCAGACGACTCAGTTCCATGTAAAAATGGAGGAAATTTGAAGCTACAGTGTGGAAACCAATGTTTAAGATTCCATAACTGTTAAAGATTATTTCAAAAGAGAATCAAGAGAATGTGACGATGGTATATGTTGTGCATTGGTAATGCCAAGAGTGTAATTTATTTGTCCAGGGAGGACCAGGAAAAGATTTACATTTTGAAAGGAAAAAAAATAGCTGTAGGACATAGATGAAACCAGTGAACCTAAGAGAAAAAACTTTATTTATTTAATTTATTTATTTTATTTCATTTGTATGCCGCCCCTCTCCAAGGCTTTAAGTGGGTCAAATGTTCTGATGAATCATAATTGTCATAATAGCAAGGAGAAGAATGGGGGGGGGGGGTTGGGAGGGGGGGAAACATGTTTTGGAATAATAAATGACAGTTGCATCTGAACTTTTTCTTTTGCTTCAATGACATCATTTTCTGAAGTGTAACCTAATAAAGCCAGGAGGTGGTGAATAAGGGCCAAAGTAGCTGTGCTATTAAGTGCATCTTTCCATCTAATGAGCTGTTTTTAAAAATGCAATTTATTTTGGCTGGGGGTAGGAGTTGATATTTAACAGGCTCAAAGTAACAAAGGATTTTTTTACCCTTTCCTCTCCTGATGCCACCCTAAGGGAAAGCACTCCTCTGAATGAACTATTTGTGCTAAGAGGACATCATACATTGACAGCTATTGGGCATAAAAATTATAAAGTTATTTTCATAAAATCTCTCTCTTCAGATATATGTCTACTGTCTGTTTGAAAATAGCCTTGGATCCAGTGTAGAAAGTGCTCTCCCAGTCCAGATGGGTGTAAAAACACAGAAGCTGGTTACCCTGCTTGGGCAAGTGTGACCAACCTTTGGTTTATTGGCAATTACAACTCTTGCCTTTGATCAGCCAGAAAGTACACAAATGCACGAATCCCAGCGACCAGTTAGGTGGGCCTTCTCCAGGTCCCGTCAACTAAACAATGTCATTTGGTGGGGCCCAGGGGAAGAGCCTTCTCTGTGGCGGCCCCGGCCCTCTGGAACTAACTCCCCCCGGAGATTAGAATTGCCCCTACCCTCCTCGCCTTTCGTAAGCTCCTTAAACCCACCTCTGCCGTCAGGCATGGGGGAACTGAGATACTCTTTCCCCCTAGGCCTTTACAATTTATACATGGTATCTTTGCTTGTAGGTATGATTGGTTTTAAAATAAGGGTTTTTAGTTGTTGTAGTATTGGATTTACATGCTGTTTTTATTATTGTTGTTGGCCAACCGAGTCTACGGAGAGGGGCGGCATGCAAATCCAATAAATAAAATAAAAATAAAATAATAATACCTTTTGATGATTTGGAGTACAGATAGCAATAACAACTGCATTTAGATTTATAGACGGCCCTATAGGGCTTTACAATATTTTCTAAGAAGTTTATAATGACAGCATATTGCCCCCCAACCAGGGGTGTAATCTAGCAGGTTTTGACAGGTTCTGGAGAACCGGTAGTGGAAATTTTGAATAGTTCAGAGAACCAGCAAATACCACATCTGGCTGGCCCTACAGTTAGGTGGGAATGGAGATTTTGCAATATCCTTCCCACAGGAGAGGGAACGGAATGGGGATTTTGCAGTATCCTTGCCCTGCCACATCCACCAAGCCATGCCCCCCCCCCCAAAAAAAAATTGGATTTCACCACTGCTCCCAATAATCTGGGTCCTTGTACCAACCAAAAAATGGGGGAAGGCTGAGTCAAGCTTAAACACTGGCAGCTCAAACTCCAAGCTATGGGCAGAGTTAGCCTGCAATACTGCATTCTAACCACTGTGCCACCAGGGCTCCTGATAATTTTTAACCTTGGAGTCATGGATTTGAAAGGGAGAAAATTAACAGACTTCAAGTTCCACCCCACAACAACTCCTTGTCAGCCTTATTGGGTAGACTAGGCAAGAAAGACAGCCAGGTGGGCGAATTCTATTTTATTGTAAAGCTATATTAACAGAATCTTGAAAGCCTGAAAGTACAGTTATCCCACCATCTCCTTTCCACCTGAGAATGGTCTCTAGGAAGGCTCTCTTCTGGGCGTCTTGGCTCGCCCACTATCCAGATGAAGGCTAAGCTGTTTCCAGTGAAAGGCTGCAAAACTTTTTACTACCACACTGTGGGCGTGACTTATTTTGTGGGTACGACTTGTTGGCCATGTGACCAGGTAGGAGTGGCTTGATGATCATGTGACCAGGGGTGGCTTAAAGGCCATGTGACTGGCTTAAAAGTCGCCAACTTGACGTCACTCACGTCAAGGGTTTGGGTTCTCCTCGCCTATCTATTTACTGTTACTGAACATCTAAAATATACTCTTTAATTCTATGTATACATACCATAGGTGTACTTACATGTTACACACAGGCACACAAAAATATACATTATCTACCGTATAAACTGTATGTGCATGTACACACACACACACACACACCCCTCTTCTAAAATTTTACACATTCAACCTCATTTACTGCAATAGGAAAAACATACCCACAGTCCAGAAGGGGGGGGGGATCAAAATTTTTCTACCAGTTCTGCATACCTGACCAAATTTTTTCTACCGGTTCTGTGTACCTGACCTTTCCCTAGGAGCCCATCACTGGCTTTTTCTTATCTGATTGTTCCGTAGGTGGAGTGCCATTCTCCCAAGATCTTCCCAACATACTTTTTCATCATTCAAATGGCCAAATGTCATTGTAATATCACTTTTGGAAATTCAAACATTTTGTCTATCTGATACATCCTGTTCCAATGTCCAAGCTTTTTTAAAAAAAAAAAAACCAACCCCAAGCAATACCAATTATCCTGCTACCAATTTTCAGTGGTACAATGCACCACACTACAAATATGGCATGCAGGGAGACACAAATTGTTCACCCCTACAGACAAATGAAGAAAAGCTATGATATACAGTTAAAAATTTCTTCCCTCTTCCTCCCTTTTACTGTGATTGGCCTTCTTGTAGTAGCAGGGAACAATAAAGACACTAATCAAGACTGTTTGCAAAGAAGGGCCGTTATAATGTTACTCTTTACCCATCCTCTTCCTTGTATTAATTATGCTTCAAACAAACTTTTGGACAACTTCTCATTGAAGAACAGAGCAGGGTAGTGTATAAATAGGGTAGTATAGACAGAAGCAGAGATGATTAAAGACAATCACAGTGGCTGCATGGGATAGAAAAACACCTAACTAAAAGTCATGTGGCAAGGGCAAGGACAAGGTATCAAAATCTATTATTTTAGAAGCTGTATTTAATGGGGACCAGAGTTCACCATGTATCATACCAAAGATCCATCAACACTAGTATCCTACTTTCCAGAATGTCCAATTAAATTATTTTGGAAAGCTTTCAAGAAGAATATGGTCACAGCCCACCTATAGTGTTCACCCTATTTCACCCTATTCTCCCAGGCCTCTGGCATTCAATAGAACTCTAATAAGTATGAACCACCCCATTTAACAATTGTAGCAAATAGCTATTGATAGATCTATCCTCTGTGAATTTGCCCAGGTTTTAAAGCCTTCTAAATCAGTGACCAATACCATATCTCAAGGCTGCAAATTCTAAAAGTTAATTATGCATTGTGCAAAGAAGTAGTACTGCCTAGCCTAAATCTACTACCAATAAATTTTCTTCGGATGCTGTAATTAAAGAGAAGAATAAAAGCAAAAGAATGTTTTTAAAAATAAAGTTTATTTGTGCTTCTGTCTTTGTAGGCGAGGAACAAGTCTTCATAATGGCTTGTTGTATAGATACTTTCTTTCCATTGAAACTTACTGTTAAATTCTGTACATGACATATGACATTATAGAATTCAGGGAAATTTGCTTTCAGGTACAGTAATACCTCATCTTATGAACTTAATTGGTTCCGGGACGAGGTTCGTAAGGTGAAAAGTTCGTAAGATGAAACAATGTTTCCCATAGGAATCAATCGAAAAGCAAATAATGCATGCAAGCCCAAACCTCACTGTGAGAGGGGCAGGACAGGCATTCCCGAAGTGCTCGGTGAAAGCGCACCCAGTGAAGCGGCTGTGAGAGCGCTTTCTCCAAGCACTTCGGGAATGCCTGCCCTTCCTCTCCTGCAGCCCCTTCTCTTACAGCCCTGGACGAAAGCAGTCCCAGCAAAGTGGCTGCGAGTGCGGCGGGGTGGACGTTCCTGAAGTGCTCGGAGAAAGCACTCTCACAGCCACTTCACTGGGAGCATTTTCACCAAGCACTTCAGGAATGCCTGCCCCTCCCCTCTTGCAGCCCCTTTGCTGGGAGCGCTATCAGCGAAGGGGCTGCAAGAGGTCTGCTTGAAGCTGACCACCAGCATCCTCACTAGTGGCCAGAGGAGGAGAAGCTGCAGCCACCACCGCCACTGCAGCCACCGCTGCGGGAGGAGCTGTGCCCCAAGGCGGGAGCTGGAGGAGGAGAAAGCCGGAGAGAGAGGGGTGGATTGGGTGGGCAGGGAGCAGCAGTGGGAGGTCAGGCGTGCGAGGGGGCTGGAGGCAGGCGAGGGGGCCTGGACTCCCATGCCCGAACATGGCCTCCTTCCCTGCCGAGCCTCCCAACTGCAGAGGAAGCACAGAAACATTTGCAAACTTCGAAGCCCGGCACAGCTCCTCCCGCAGCAGTGGCTGCAGCGGCGGTGGTGGCTGTGGCTTCTTCTCCTCTGAGCAGGCAGTGGCTCCTAAGCAGGCTCCAGTTTCAGGCGTGGCTCTCCCCCCCTGGTGGAATCCCAGCGGGGGCTGTAATCAAATGGGAAATCCCGGTGGTGACAGTCACAAGGCAGGGGAATCCCTGCGGCAGTCACAGAGAGCTTGCGCAGTATGAGAGTGCATGCGCAGTAAGAGAGAGCCCACGCACCCGGGCTCAGGTTCATAAAACGAAAATGGTTCTTAAGACAAGGCAAACAAATTGTAAACCCCGGGTTCGTATCACGAAAAGTTCGTATGAAGGGGCGTTCGTAAGACGAGGTATCACTGTACATAGAAATGCAGTTTTAATCTCATTTGAATCCTATCAAACACTTTGTAATGAAAATTTGCCCCTATGAATTAACTCCAACAACTTTAAGGGAATGTTTGAATCCCCCTCAATCTGAAGCAATACAATACATTTTCCAAACAAAGATTTCAGAAAAAGCATAAGGCCCACTGCTCACAAGAATATCTGAGAACTAATAGCAGTGGGTATTTGTTGGAGATCCTTCAAGCATAAGGGACAGCAAAGAAGAAATAAACTCTTATTGTAGGAAATAAGTTCTTCCAAAGCAAAGCCAACTAACTTCCCTGCCCTTTATTTATTTATTTATTTATTTATTTATTTATTTATTTATTTATTTATTTATTTAATTGATTAATTAATTGATTGCATTTGTATGCCGCCCCTCTCCGAGGACTCGGGGCGGCTCACAGCATATTAAAATAAAGTATGCAAACAATGCATGATAGAAAACTACTGTGAACTTTGTTACTGTTTGTTGAAACTGGGAAGTGATGTTATTGTGTGTGTATTTGTGTGTGTGAAAGAGAGAGAGATGGGGAGAGAGGAAGGAAGGGAGAGAAAGGTACAGTATCTGCAGTACATTGTTGGTATTCTATTTTATGGCTTTTTTATGTCTTGGACAATCTGCAGCCAGTTCTTGGATAGGTACAGTAGATGAATAAACAATGATGCTATCAATCTGGACCAGGTTGGTTTTTTTCACTCTTAGCTTGCTTGTTTCTCTTCTGCTTGTTCATTGCGTGCCAGCTGAACAGATTCTGTCTCAGCTTTCTCTTGCCCTCCCCCACAAAACATATTAAGCTTAATAAATATTTTTATGAGAATTACTTTGTATAGTCCTTATGCAATCAGCCATGCTGTGTATGATAGCCCAAGACGATGGAAACCCATTGACTTTTTGTTGCAAATTAGTCTACCGCCTAATCGGTGAACCCTGCTAAGCTTCTGAATTATGAGAAGAACTAGCAGCTTCTGTTAGAACACTCAAATGAATTATATCAATTCATAAACTTGTTCATGTCCAGATTTCATTAGCCACACATTAACAGCATTTTATGTTTATTACTGCTCTGACATAATCTATAAATAACTAAATGCTAATCATAGTGTTCTGCCGGGCCTCATCATTTAATCATAAAGAGATACATTATTATAAACTATAATAGATAATAACAAGCCTGGGTCAACGGGCACATATTAAAAGATCACAATTATATCCTAAAAGGCTAGGCACCTCATAGATTTGGCAACACATAGGTCCACAGCTAATCACTTGCAAATGTCTCCCCTCTGACACATGTACAGTACAAGGTGACACAATTAGGCAATCTGCTTGTAAAACAGAGCAATGAGTATCAAAGTAAACAGAGAACAACTAATGGTGGCTGGAAAGAAATGCTGGGGATGGATTACAACATTTGCCAATGGTAAGTCTATTAATGTTTTATTACTGACTGATTTTGTAGTATATATAAAGAGAATGCTTAAAGATAAACAGAATTTGCTATTTTCTTCATTACAGTTCTCAGTAACAATCTTCATGTACGTGGCAGAATAACAAGAAAGTACAATAGGGTGTCTATCTGTCCAAGGTATTTATAATCTAAATTGATATTTGAGAATTGTATTTGTGCATATAATATGTATTTAAATTCAAGGGTGGGGTACTGCCCGAATGGGGTGGGGGGACACAGTGGGGTAGCAAAAATGGAGCTTCACCCCAAAGCACCCAATTTGCATTGAAGGACATTGAAAGAAAATGCAGGGCGCCCTGAATAAGTCACGCCCACAGTGTGGTAGTAAAAATTTTGGTAGCCCTTCACTGTTTAAATCTAATGTGTAGGTTTAATGCTGAAGCAAGTTTCAATAATCCTTATTTCCTTCTAAGGAATCTTGGGGTCTGTAGCTATGGAATGGTTAATCATCACTCAGGAAAACATCTGTTCCCCTTTCTGTCTGGAAAGGATCTTTGCCACATAGAAATTCATAAGTTTATACTGGAGTTTAACCTAGAGAAAATTGGGGCATAAATTACTATGATGTGTTCTGTCTGGGTCACTCCGGAAGCCAAGACCAACCCAAAAAGAGAAGCCAAACACACCGGTAAAAGGCAAAGGCAGTTTATAAAATTCAAGAAAAACACAGGTAACAGAAAATGTCCTTACAAACAGGAAAACCCTGTATCTTCAAATATATCCATGAAGGCAAAAGTCCATGCAGCAATACAGGATTCTTGCTGCCAAGACGAGGCTGTAGATAGCAGACCTACACCTCCCACAGGTCTTCCAAACTGCTGGGCCACAAGCCAGGAACAGAGACGTCGAGAACAAAGCAGATCACCGTAACTCCAACTGATAACACTCCACATGGCTTCAAGGGCTTGCCTGCCTTTTAAACCCTGCTAAGGAGGACCACACCCAAGCCCAGCTGTTCCTAATTCAGTGCTGATAATACTTCTTTAATTGCTCCTTTCTTTGATCTGAATGTCTCTGTCGCAAGTCAATGATGGCTTGTGCTTCATCCCCTAATGACTCCAAGCTACTGGCTGGGGAGAGCCCCCCCCAGGGCTCTCATGCTGTTCTCCTTCGTCCCATTCCTGACTTTCCCCTCCCCCGTCCAACTGCTCAGCCCCCTCCTCTTCGCTGTCCTCCTCCTCCGGGCATGGAGCCAGCAAAGACACAGCTGGTCCCTGAGCAGCCTCAGGCTGAACCACAACAGGATGAATGACCTTTGTTCAACTGACATATTGCTGAAAGTTCCTCCAAAAATTTTCCTTCCTATTATTACTCCCTGGAATTCTTGCAAAAATGGCTGATCTTTAGTAGGAGTGTAATCCTAGATGTTATATAGTGATCACAGATTAATTCACTTATCCACAATCCTTCCCTCTTATCAGTATTAACTTTCAACTTAGAATAGAACAGAATAATAGAATTGGAAGGGGCCTTGGAGGTCTTCTAGTCAAACCCTCTGCTTTAGCAGGAAACCCTATGCGATCTCATAAATAGTTATCCAATCTTTTCCTTAAAATTCCCAGTATTGGAGCATTCACAACTTCTGGAGGCAAGTTGTTCCACTGATGAACTGTTATGTCAGGAAAGTTTTCCTTCGTTCTAAGTTGATTCTCTCCTTGATTAGTTTCCACCCTTTGCTTCTTGTCCTACCCTCAGATGCTTTGGAGAATAGCTTGACTTTCTCTTCTCTTCTTTGTGTCAGTCCCTGAGATTTTGGAGGACTGCTATCATGTCACTCCTCGTCCTTCTTTTCATCAGACTAGACATACCCAGTTCCTGCAACCATTCTTCATATGTTTTAGCCTCCAGTCCCCTAGTCATCTTTGTTGCTCTTCTCTTCATTCTTTCTAGAGTCTCAACATCCTTTTTGTATCGTGGCAACCAAAATTGCATGCAGTATTCCAAGTATGGCCTTACCAAATCACTATAAAATGGCATTAAAATGTCAAGTGATCTTGATTCTATCTCTCTGTTTATGCAGCCTAGAACTGTGTTTCCTTTTTTGGCAGCACACTGCAGGCTCATATTGAAGTGATTGTCCACTAGGGTTAGAAACATAGTAGACTGACGGCAGAAAAAGACCTCATGGTCCATCTAGTCTGCCCTTATACTATTTTTTGTATTTTATCTTAGGATGGATCTATGTTTATCCCAGGCATGTTTAAATTCAGTTACTGTGGATTTACTAACCACGTTTGCTGGAAGTTTGTTCCAAGGATCTACTACTCTTTTAGTAAAATAATATTTTCTCATGTTGCTTTTGATCTTTCCCCCAACTAACTGCAGATTGTGTCCCCTTGTTCTTGTGTTCACTTTCCTATTAAAAACACTTCCCTCCTGAACCTTATTTAACCCTTTAACATATTTAAATGTTTCGATCATGCCCCCCCTTTTCCTTCTGTCCTCCAGACTATACAGATTGAGTTCATTAAGTCTTTCACGATACGTTTTATGCTTAAGACCTTCCACCATTCTTGTAGCCCGTCTTTGGACCCGTTCAATTTTGTCAATATCTTTTTGTAGGGGAGGTCTCCAGAACTGAACACAGTATTCCAAAAGTGGTGTTGATCTCTGTCACAGTTACTACTATTGAGTAGGGTACCACATATACTGTACCTGTGCATTTTGTTTTTCTTGTCTAAATGTAGAACCTTACTTTTTTTTCACAACTGAATTTCACTTTGTTAGGGGTTTTTTGGTACTGCTTCAGCAATGCTTAGGGAGCAGTCCAGTAGTTCTAATGAATGACTAGCATCAGATCTAAATGAGAGGAGACAAAAAAAGAATATTAGAGAAATGGGGATGGTTACCCAACCTAGATCCCCAAGGTAGCCATAGCAGTAGCTTCATGTAAATACTAAAAAGTACAGCTGATGGAATTTCAACACCACTTTCGGCATCCTACTTAACAGAAATGAGAAAATTCAGCTTGATAGCAAAATAAAGCCTTCTTTGAGTTAGGGTTGACTATGTATGTATGTATGTATGTAGTTATTTAGAAGAACAGGGGTGGCGCAGCAGGTAGAGTGCTGTACTGCAGGCCACTGAAGCTGACTGTAGATCTGTAGGTCAGCGGTTCAAATCTCATCACCGGCTCAAGGTTGATTCAGCCTTCCATCCTTCCGAGGTGGGTAAAATGAGAACCTGGATTGTGGGGGCAATATGCTGGCTCTGTTAAAAAGTGCTGTTGCTAACATGTTGTAAGCCGCCCTGAGTCTAAGGAGAAGGGCAGCATAAAAATTGAATGAATGAATGAATGAATGAATAAATAAATAAAAATTATTTATTTATTTATTTATTTATTTATTTATTTATTTATTCATCTATCTATCTATCTATCTATCTATCTATCTATCTATCTATCTATCTATCTATCTATCTATTTATTTGACTTATATGCCGCCCCTCTCCGTGGACTCGGGGCGGCTTACAACATTTCAAAAAAAAATACAATATATAAAACATTAGTGACTACATGATACTGTCATGGTTTTGGGGGGTTTCTTGCAAAAATACAATTGCTGTCCCCCAAACAAAATAGAAAACGTTTAGATATTATATATTAACTTAGGCAGAAGTTGAATGAATTAAAGCATGGGTGTCACATAGCTATCATGCGACGTGTTGCAATTTTTTTCCTCTTTGTGGAGCTGCGGTGGGCATGGCCTATGCCTGAGGCATCTGGCCAATGGGCCACCAGTTTGAGACCTCTGAATTAAAGCATACATTTTGCCCCAATTCATCACTTGCATATACAAAACAAGACCCAGATCAGTTAATTGTACTATTTCAGTTAACCCTACAAGGGATTATGGGGTTGTTAAAAGATGATTATTTGACCAGGTTGCACTGTAAAGACATTAAGAAACTTGCTAAATTCAGAAAGGACAACAAATAATTATACAGGAGTTTACCTTGATAACACAAGATAATTTTCATGACTTGTCAATATGACTATTTCTCCATACAACTTCTCTATACATGGTAGTGTGGATATGGCTTTGTGCAGCATTACTTTCATCTCTGTATTGTGATACTATCATACATTTATTTGGTATATTGCAGGACTCCACCCTTAACTTTAACAGTGATGAGATCGTGGCCTTTTTATGTTATGTTAGCACTGAATCTCCATTCTTCTCTATGGACCTACTTAAATCAAATTTCCAGTAAGACCATAGCCATTGCTATGTAAGATATTTCTCAGCTGAAATGGTTGATAATGGGAAATATGTCAGACCTAAAGACCAAGGATTAATTGCTGTCTATTAGAATAAAAGTGTTGGGGAGAGAGAATTATGCACTCGTTTGAAGCTTTCTGCTGAATGGATACCCAAAACTGTATTTTATCAGTGTGAGTTTTTGCACCTCACAGCTCAGGGTGAAGTGATGGAAATAAAGAGAGAAATGTAAAACACTCTAGAAACCAACCTCTGGGGACTTAATATTCTGATCAGCTCACCTCCAAACATCTGGCTCTTAAATGTTCAAGCACAAAAACAAGAGAGCTAATGAAAGCAGTGCATATTATCTCTGCCATCAATGCACCTCACAAACACCTGCTAAATTTAAAACAAATTGAATCTTGATTGCTGATTAAGTACCCCTTCTTTAGTAAGACATTCTGTCATTATTTGCCCTGGCCCCCAAAGCAGGAACTGATGAAAAAATAGTAATGGACTGGAGCAGGAGAGGTTGTAGCAAGGCAACTGAGTAAGAGATACAATGGCACGACATCACATTTACATTCAAACTCTGGGTTCTGGTTAACCTGCAAGAAGTTACGACTTTGCCAGACTTTTCTGCTGGACCAAAAGCCAAGACTCATATATTCCAAATTAGAAAAAGAATGTTAGAATTATGAGTAGAATGCATTATGATGTTGCTTCCCTTTGAAAATAGGATTGAGAAATATACATAATAGGAAATTGAAGGATTTAGATCTGTCTGTCTGTCTATCTGTCTGGGATAGAGATAGAGATCCATCCAAGGCTCATTACTCCAAGATACTAATACAAAGACTAACCAGATGCCTGCTACAGAGTACAAAATAATGGTGTTCCCTTGTGATTTATTCCTTGCATCTAATATTAAATGATATAAATATAGGAAATTGCCTTTCGAAACCCTTAACTTCCATGAGAAACATAGTTAAGTTTTAGGTATTGGTGTTCCACAACATCTGATCCTTTTAACTAAAGTTAGTGAAGAATGAAGTTAGCATTTTACATGCAAAGCATGAGTTCTGTGTCTGAACAATAGTTCCTTGTCAAATGCTGCCTTTATAAATGATGAACCTGTTTAGCTTCTATGACTAATAGTCACTGATAGAGTCTATGGAATACTTTGATAAGTTTTCCATAAACTAGCAAGTTTCAAAGGCATAGAAAAATATTCGGATGAAGAAAAAAAAAGACAGTTCATGACATATAGACTGTAGGATAAGAAGCAGTGAGATTCAAGCTGCACTGAAAATGTGAGTTACATGTTAAGAAACCATTTCTTGCTCACCGAGCTGTCAAACATAAATTTCAATGCTATAAGATAGGATCCATGCTAGCATTACATAATTGAAAGCTTAAAAATTATGTAAGCCCCTTTCACCCACTATCATTCCTTGCTATGATTGGGAAGAATTGGAGATAATTGCATTTGGCTAAACCCAGTTGCAAACAATGCAGAGAAGTCATTGATAATGTGGAAAGGGGTAATTCATACATCTATACAATGCTTCCATTTTTCTAGCTTGGTAATGTCTGCATAGAGTTCTTCTATAGATTCTGATACTATTTTAGATTACAGGATGGATGATGAATTTGATGATTAAGACCTACATGCCCAGAAACAAAATGAACATATTACAAATATATTTAATCTGCAATTTAATATATATGTGCAAAAATGCACGCTTCATTGAAAAGCTGATACAACACACTATTTTCTTAATGGATGGGGAAAGAGTGTAAACACAAGTTAAAAGTATGAGATTTTTTTAAAAAATCACATAAAGTAGGTTTGAATATTTGTGTATTGTAAAGTTGTGTGCAAAAATCTAGCCAAAATAAAGTTGACTGGATTATCCAACTCTGATTGTTTTCACAAAACACCGTGTTCTTACTAAATAATGGCTTCCATGGCAACCATGAACCTGACCCAGCTAATTCAGGGTCTGACTCACAAGGGGGGCACCCCCCCAACATAATATTCCTCTCGGTGCAGTTGAACAATGATCTGAATTTAAGGGGCCTAGACATCATGCCCTTGACATGGTAAGATCATTTTCTGCTACAACTTGGTCTCCAATCCTTCCCTGCAGGGAGCCGGAACCAATTAGATTGTTCTACCCCAGATGCCTAATGGACCCAATGGGCTTTCAGAGGCTGATTGGAGAAATACTGGATTTGCTTATACACAATTCAGCAGAATCCCTGGTAAAGGCCTGGAATATGGCCACAATGGGGGGCGGGGGTTCTTGCACCTTTGCGACCTTTCTGTGGCAATAGACCCAGGAGATGTCCTTGATTTACCGAGGAACTCCTGGGAATGAAACACAAGAAGAGATGTCTAGAGGAGCATTGGAGGACCAGTAAATCTGGATCTGACCAAGCACAATTAAGTTTTAATATTAAGACTTAGTGGCAATCAATGCAGCAAGATCTTCATATCTTTCCACCTTGATTGCATCAGCGGATTCTCGCCCAGCTGCCCTGTTTAGGGTGACTCCCTCCCTCCTCAATATGGGGAGGGTAGACAAACCCTTGCAGGGCAATGCTGAGAATTTTAACAAGTTTTTTGCTGATAAAGTCGCTCAGATCAGAACGGACCTGGACTCTGACTGGGCAGTTTCGACTGGCAATGAGTCAGTCGAGGTGACAGGGAGCTGCCTTAGTCCAGTTTTGTGGAAGAGGCTTGACCTGGTGATGCCTGATGAAGTGGATAAGGCCATGGGAGCTGGGAGCTCTTCCACCTGCTTATTGAACCTGAGTCCCTTCTGGCTGGTTTCCACCAGCAGGAAGGTGACACAAAGCTGGATCCAGGTTGTTATCAACACTTTGTTGATAGAGGGATCCTTCCCATCTCTGCTAAAGGAGGAGGTGGTGCATCCCCTCCTCAAGAAGCGTTCCCTAGATCCAGCTATTTTAAACAACTGCCATCGCATCTCCAACCTTCCCTTTTTAGGGAAAATTGTTGAGAAGGTGGTGGTACTCCAGCTCCAATGGTCTTTGGATAAAGCCGATTATCTCAGCCCTCAGCTGTCTAGTTTCAGGCCCAGCTATTTTGAAACTGCTTTGGTCATGCTGATGGCTGATCTCTGGTGGGCCCAGAATAGGGGTCACTCCTTTATCCTGATGCTTCTTGACATCTCAGTGGATTTTGATACTATCAACCATGGTATCCTTCTGCACCAACTGGAGGGGTTGAGAGTGGGAGGCACCATTCTAGGGTGGTTCTCCTCCTACCTCTCTGGTCAGTCACATTCAGTGTTGGCAGGGGTCAGAGGTCAGCTCCTAGACCCCTCCTTCGTGAGGTGCTTCAGGGGTCCATCCTCTCCCCCCTACTATTTAATATCTACATGAAACCGCTACATAAATTGAAATCATCCAATGACATGGGGTGAGTTACCATCAGTACGTTGATGATACTCAGCTGTACATCTCTACCCTATGGCAATTCAGTGAAGTAGTAGAGGTGATGTGCCAGTGTCTGAAAGCTGTGAGGGTCTGGATGGGCATTAACAGGCTTAGACTCAACTCCAACAACATGGAGTGTCCATCCACCACCCTTGGGGGGGCAGTTTTGCCCCCCTCAGAGAGGGCCTGCAACTTGGGAGTCCTCCTTGATCCACAGTTGAACCTAAAACATCATCTCTCAGCTGTGGCAAGGGGACATTTGCACAGGTTCGCTTGGTGCACCAGTTGCAGCCCTATTTGAAGAGGGAGTCTTTTCTCACAGTCACTCATGCTTTCATCACCTCAAGGTTCAATTACTGCAATGCCCTCTACATGAGGCTACCTTTAAAGAATGTTGGGAGACTGCAGTTAGTGCAAAATGCAGCCGTGCGAGCCGTTATGTACCTACTTGCATATCTCGCAATCACTCCGTGAGCTGCATTGGCTACTGATTGGTCTCTGAATTCAATTTAAAGTGTGGGTTATGACCTATAAAGCCCTACATGGCTTAGGACCAGATTACTTATGGGACTATCTCCTGCCTCACATATCCCAGTGGCCAGTCAAGTCCCATAGAGTCAGCCTTTTCCAGGTCCCAACAGCTAAGAAATGCTGGCTTGCAGGGCTTAGGGGAAGAGCCTTCTCTGTGGTAGCTCTGAACGCTTGGAATCAATTCCTCCCAGAGATTCACACTGCCTCCACCCTCTGAGTCTTTCATAAGAATTTAAAAACTCACTATTGCTGACAGGACTGGGGCCATTGAGCATTGGAATTCTGCTCCGGCCAACGATATGAGTGAGTGAGTGTTATAGGATGAATGTGGATGACTAATTTTAATAATCTTGGGGGTTTAGTAATTGATTTGATATTTTATATGTCATATTCTGTATTTATTCCTGTTTTTGCAAGCTGCCCTGAGTCTATGGAGAAGGGCAGCCTAGAAATCTAAACAAACAAACAAATAAATAATGGGTCCCTCCCCCATTGAAAACCAACTAGATTAGATTAGATTAGATTTATTGGATTTATATGCCGCCCCTCTCCGCAAACTCGGGGCTGCTCACAACAATAATAAAAATCCAATGCCCACCAATCTAATTACAATTTAAAATTAGTAATTTCCTAAAACAATCCCAATATATATAAAAAACAGGCACGCAGTCAATCAATCAACAACACAACATGGGCAAGGGGGAGGTGTTTTAGTTCCCCCATGCCTGACGGCAGAGGTGGGTCTTAAGGAGTTTACGAAAGGCAAGGAGGGTGGGGGCAATCCTAATCTCAGGGGGGAGCTGGTTCCAGAGGGTCGGCACCCCCACAGAGAAGGCTCTAGGTCACTTAAAATAACTCAGTTTATAAGATTACTCATAATGTAAAAATTAATCCAAAAACTTTATATTTAATCAGATTATGATGATGATTTTCTACATTTTGACAAATTTGAACAAGGGGCCTCCTTCAGCTTTTCCCGGAATTACTGAAGAATGAACCTGAAACTTTGTTCATCTTACTTAGTGGTAAACAACCTCCTGTCTATATTATTATTATTATTATTATTATTATTATTATTATTATTATTTGTTGTGGCTAGCTCTGGCCCAGCTCCTGCCCCACATGCTGCAGGCCTGTTTTGCCCCCGGTGGAATCTGCTGATGAAGGCTCCTCTGACCAAGAAGACATGAGTGACAGGGAGGAGGAGAGTGTGGCAGACAGCTCAGAAGGAGATCAATTATCTAGCTCCTCCTTGGATTCAGAACAAAAGTTAATGATACAGCCACGCATGCGGAGAACGATGCATAGGCAACAACAACTGCGAGATTATTATCAAAGAAAATGAGGCCACCTGTGGTTGGGTGGGGCTGTGGTAATTAGTGAGGCTGCTATAAATAGCAGCCTGTGGGTTTGGCCATTGTGGAGAATTATCTGATCCTTGTGTTTCGTGGCTGCTTTACTGACTTTGACTTTTTGTGTGCTGATTTTTCCCGCTTTGAAACTAACCCAGAGCAAAGTGTGTTTCACTTTGTGAAAGAAGAAGGACTGTGAATTACCTCACAGCTGCAAGCTAAGTATCTCAGAACTGATAAGGGACTTGTACAAATTTCCAGTTTGTTTGGAGACCAGTGCTCTTTGCTATACCAAAAGAGGGCTTATTTTAAGTGCATTTTCATTATAAAGAACATTGTTTTGAATTTTCAAACGTGTGTATGTCTGAAATTTGTACCTGAATTTTTGGGAGGAATCTACCAGAGAGCCCGACAGAACAATTGTTGTTGTTGTTGTTATTATTATTATTATTGTTGTTGTTGTTATTATTGTTATTATTATTATTATTATTATTATTATTATTATTATTATTATTATTTAGATTTGTATGCCGCCCCTCCATAAAACAAGGCTACTAGCCATGTTGATTAAAATTTACAGCAGTAATAATAGTTCAAAATATTCCACACAGAGAATATAAAGTTTTCTGTCAATAATTGTTTCCAAATCCTTTTAACTAAAGTAGGGTAACTCTGTTTTCTTTCTATCTGAAGTACAATAGGATTACTGGTTTTTAAAAAAGATGATTATTCCCACTCAATATCAATTACAGGATTCTGCTAAGCATGCCTGGATGAGTGATTCGCTTTCCATTTAAACAACATAAAAACCTGCCAAATTTAGTAAACCTCAGCTGCAACTGCACTAACTAGAACTAGTCTATGATCTATGTTCATAGAAATGTTCAATTTTGACTTGATTGAAAGAAAGATTGTCTATATATAAAAATACATTTGAAAGAAGTATGACTAGTCATTTTACAGTTCAAATTTCAACATTATCCAAAAGGCAAGGAAAATGTAAAAACAGAAAAGAGGAGCTGGTCTGAACTACCTTGGATTAACAAGAAGGTTGGAATGTAATTCCTTCATTCCTTCCTGCAATTTTTCGCCTTTTGAATTCACTGACTGCAAGGAATGTGTTAAAAATCATTTTGAAATGAGTATTATTAGATAAAATGGGCTTATAAATTAATGTTTGCAAAGAACATAAATTCATATATATGCAAATTTCAGTTAAGTTAATACATACTTATGTGCACGTTTTAAATGTGGACTTTTTTTTTTTTTTGCTAATTGTAGATGAATGTGGAGAATGGGACAATATGAGTGGACATCATGTCAACAGGATATAGAAACATAGAAACATAGAAGACTGACTGCAGAAAAAGACCTCATGGTCCATCTTGTCTGCCCTTATACTATTTCCTGTATTTTATCTTACAATGGATATATGTTTATCGCAAGCATGTTTAAATTCGGTTACTGTGGATTTACCAACCACGTCTGCTGGAAGTTTGTTCCAAGGATCTACTACTCTTTCAGTAAAATAATATTTTCTCATGTTGCCTTTGATCTTTCCCCCAACTAACTTCAGATTGTGTCCCCTTGTTCCTGTGTTCACTTTCCTATTAAAAACACTTCCCTCCTGAACCCTATTTAACCCTTTAACATATTTAAATGTTTCGATCATGTCCCCCCCTTTTCCTTCTGTCCTCCAGACTATGCAGATTGAGTTCATTAAGTCTTTCCTGATACGTTTTATACTTAAGACCTTCCACCATTCTTGTAGCCCTTCTTTGGACCCGTTCAATTTTGTCAATATCTTTTTGTAGGTGAGGTCTCCAGAACTGAACACAGTATTCCAAATGTGGTCTCACCAGCGCTATATAAGGGGATCACAATCTCCATCTTCCTGCTTGTTATACCTCTAGCTATGCAGCCAAGCATCCTACTTGCTTTTCCTACCACCCGACCACACTGCTCACCCATTTTGAGACTGTCAGAAATCACTACCCCTAAATCCTTCTCTTCTGAAGTTTTTGCTATGTGATATAGGCTGGACATGTAGCAATTTGTCCTTTGCTACCTGGAGTGAAGCTACAGATAAGTGTAATATATTATCAGCATGGAGATTTGTTCTAATCATTTATTAAGTGATAGCCAGAAATGTGCTTTTACTGCAAATAACCTGGCAGATTTAACTTATGTTTTCCTTTCCGTTTGGCAACCATAGCAAGTCTTCTATCCTTTTATCCCATCTGCTCTCCTCTACCAATAAAGTATGTAGAGCTAGTCTATCTACCATGGTTGTTCCACTGGGCAAGTTATGTCTTACTTGGAATTAAAATCCAGCTTGGCTATTTTAATTCCGAACATTTATATTTATTCAAGAGGGTTAAGCCGCAACTCTCACATAGGGAAAGTCATCAAATCACAGTTTAAAGTAAGGATGGAGGCGGGAATAACAACAGATACGGTAATTTCTTGTTGTTGATACCGTCTACTCAATATCTCCGAATATTCCTACTACTCACACAAAAGCTTCTGTAGTACTCATGTTCACCATATGTTTTCCATCACTGGTTATTATGTTACCTTTCACAATGTCAGGGTTGAATCTCGGGGAAAAAAAACCCACCCAAAAGACAGGGAGGGATGAATGTCTGCAATTGCCTGACTCAGTCTCAGTCTTATTGCATTCTAAATTATTTAAATATACTATTAGACATTATATTGGGGGGAGGGTGTAGAGGGAAACAGATGTTTTCTAATTATGAACTGATTTTTACAGTGCGATGGTGTCACGTATTTAAATTACAAATACAGATTTTTTAGCATTCCAGCTGTGCTTTACAAGGGTTTAATTTGCTTCTTCTGATATGTCACATCGCACCTGCCTTTTAAAACTCCCGTAAATGTAAAACATTTGTCAAGCACAGTTATTAAGGCATGCAGAAGAAATGGAAAGATCCTTGTAGGAAGACAGCATTTGTAGAAAAAGTCAACACCAGGCATGGTAAATATGTAACCATTTTCAAAGGTAAAATTGAAGAGATTTACTATTATTATTATTATTATTATTATTATTATTATTATTATTATTATTAATTGGATTTGTATGCCTCCCCTCTCCGCAGACTCAGGGCGGCTAACAACAGTGGTAAAACAACATGAACAATCCAATTAATAAAAACAACTAAAAAAACCTTATTATAAAAAAAAAAAAACCAAACATACACACAAACATAACATGCATAACTTGTAATAGCCTAGGGGGGAAGGATAACTTAACTCCCCCATGCCTGGCGACAAAGGTGGGTCTTAAGTAATTTGTGAAAGACAAGGAGGGTGGGGGCCGTTCTAATCTCTGGGGGGAGTTGGTTCCAGAGGGCCGGGGCCGCCACAGAGAAGGCTCTTCCCCTGGGGCCCACCAAACGACATTGTTTGGTCGATGGGACCCGGAGAAGGCCAACTCTGTGGGACCTTATCGGCCACTGGGATTCGTGCGGTAGAAGGTGGTTCCGGATGTATTCTGGCCCAATGCCATGTAGGGCTTTAAAGGTCATTACCAACACTTTGAATTGTGACCGGAAACCGATCGGCAGCCAGTGCAGGAAAATATCCTTTTTATAAAGGGCAGGAAAGCATATCCATTGGATATGGCCAAAGGTGGATTCCTCCCAGTTTGGACCGGATCGTCTGAACTGGTAGTGACAAAGTGGTGATGTCCCAATGGCGTCCCAGATCCAGTTTGGTCAGTTGGTGGGCACCATCATCTTTTTTTAATTTATTTTTTTCTGAATTCTTTACTGTTTGGAAGTTTTTTCCTCTGCTGCTGCTTGTCAAAGGGTTCTCATGCCCACCCCCAGGTTTATACTTACCTTTATTCCTTCACCTGAAGCACAGCTGATCAGCTCCACACCTGTGTTTTAGGCTGATTATAGCAACTGATCGTGCACGGAAGCAGAATTGCATGAGAGGATGCTAGCGTGTACACAAGTGGAGCGAGTTTACATTCGTGAAACATTGCGATGCGAACCAGTGGCAAAGGTAAGTGGAATCCATCCCTGGACACGTTGATTTTATATACATTAGAATATAAATACATTAGGACTACTGTGTCAGCACTGCAAAACTCTGAATAACCACTAGATGGCAGCAATCATTTACATTTTTCTGTATCTTTTTCCAGCCATCCAATGGGAGTTATGATAAGATATTAAGGATTGACCAATTCTTTTAAAGGGGACCCATTTGAGAATTGAGCAAAATCTCTAACTGACTTAGGAAACAGGACTGAGTAATTAGTTATTCATTCCTTCATGTTAGCAGGTGATAATGTAAATGTGATTCTGGAATGCTAATTCTAGAAAACTTTGAATATGAGGCCTTACAGGGTTTTTCACATAGAAAAGACTAGCTAATATAGCAAATTTAGGTCTCAATCCAAATTTGTGTATTTTTTTTTTAACAGAATATGAAATGCCCATGCATGAACATTTCATTTTATTTACAGGGGCAGCGTTCTGTCAATGAATGAGATCTTGTTTCCAATTTGATCAGGATGTTTTAAAAAACCCTGAATTTTCTGACTTGCTCTAAGACAGGACTGTCAACCCCCCCTCACCATCCCGATGCATAATGCGCTGGCCATGCTCACATCTGGTTTAGCTAAGGGGGGCAAAGTCCTGATACATCATGTGGCATTGCCATGACGATGTGAGTTTGACACCTCTGCTCTAAGAAAAGAGAAGTCCTAGTATTACTGGACGGAGAGGGGCGGCATACAAATCTAATAAATTATTATTATTATTATTATTATTATTATTATTATTATTACTGGACATAAAAGGGTATTTTCTTTAAAACTCGCAAAGAGAGGAGGGCAAAGAATTTGAAGGTCAATATTTATCTCTGAATAATAGCATCTCACAATGAATAAGGCCCTCTGATGGTAATATATAGTAAGTCATAGGGTCAAAGACAGGGGTGGGCTACTGCCCGGATGGGGGGAAATGCAGTGGGGTAAAAAAAATGGATCTCCACCCCAGAGCACCCAATTTGCACTGAAAGATGTTGAAAGAAAATGCAGGGCATCCTGCATAAGCCACGCCCACAGTGTGGAAGTAATAATTTTGGTAGCCCTTCACTGGTCACAGATCAACTAGTTCCTCTCACCCAGTCGAATCTGAAACTCCCTTGTAATCATGATGTTTTCTCTGATACTTCTAGCATATAAGATCTTGCAAATGGCTAAGGAAAGGCAATTGGGTCTTGTGTTCTTGCTTTTGAAACTCAGTCCCTTCCCCCAAGATTTTTCAGGATCTTCAGCAAAATTTACAAATCGTATTATTTTTTAAAAAAATCCTCCTAGAATAATGGAACCCATTTCTACTTTTACTGTAACATTTTATTCCAGTTTTTTTATTTCCATGTAGACAGATTGCCTGGTCTAAATGCTTAATAAAATATTTAAAACTAAAGCTAAAAACAAGGCAATTAAGTCTACCTTACAATAGCCAAAAGTTATCTTGTCATATATACTGTTTCTCCACTAAAACATCATTTTAGCAACCATCCTAGAAGCCTGTGTACCAAAAAAGCAATCTATAGGTGATTAACAAAAATGAATAAAATGAGAAAGAAACCTAAACATATTTGCTTTAAGTTTCAGGTTCCACTTCATATGACAAATTTATTTCTTAATAAATGTGATGAGGCTATCAACTTTCAGTTCATCTCTCAAATAAGTATAATGGAATTTATTAGGGTTTATTCACAGGTGGGTGAGGAAATAATCATAGCCTAAAAGTTATATTGTCTGGACTTATTGCAGAAATGAAAAGAACGTAACATGGTTCATTGAACATTCCTACTTTGATTCAGCATATTTTGCACTCAACTTTAGCTGACTCCAGAGTATTTTATTTTTGTATGTGTGTGTATAAATATATTTATCTATAAACTCTCAACCAAGCTCTGTTTGCATCCCACCCTCCCTCCTATGTTTCCATTCCCTTAATTAGTAGCCTTTTTTAATTAGTAGCCTTCATTATTTTTTGCTCATCTTGAAGTTAAACTGTTTTGAGAGATGGCCTAATCTTTCTTAATGGCCCCATTGGCGTCATGGACACTTCACCTCCTCTACTACACCACAATAGAATTTTTTCTTGCTTACATATCCTTAACCTGCTCAAGCATTGAAAGCCAATAAAACCAAATGCGTTATTAATTTAGAATTGCTGAATTCGCTGAATAGGAATATTTCCAAGTTTATATTGTTATGGAAGAAGCACAAGGTTAGACCTTAGTTAGACCTTCTATATCAGGGGTGTCAAACTTTATTTCATTGAGGGATGCATCAGGGTTGGGTTTGACCTTGGCAGGCCAGGCTAGGCATGGCAAAAGTGGGTCTGGCCAGATAAACACACATACCCATCGTACATCACCACCACGCTAGATGCAAATTATTTAAAAAACAATCAATCTCAAATCCCACCATGGGATTAAACCTGCTTTAGCCAATCTCCAGGGTTGAAATAACTGTACTACAAAACAATGACCCATTAAACTTGAAAAATAATCCTGAAACAGACTGGGTTTGAGTAGCATATGGATAATTGTTGAGTTTCAAAATCTGATTTGTATATGTTCAGTAAATCCAAGGGTAGCCAGTGTTGAAAATTTCATTATACATGTAATCCAACCAGTCAACACATTGCTTGCAGGACAATCCAGTTCAACTAAGTCCTAATTCTGTACCTCATTTTATTTCTTAAATGTATTATCTTATATTTATAATTTAAAAGAAAAGCATGCATTTTCATGAACATAAGAACATAAGAAGAGCCATGCTGAATCAGGCCAAAGCCCACTGAGTCCAGCATTCTGTGTCACACAATGGCCCAACAATTGCACATCTTGAGTAGAAAGAGAAGGCAAAATCCTCCCTTTCCCTTGACCCCCAACAAATGGTACTCAAGGGAATCCTGCCTGCCTCAACCAACATAGAGGCGGCACATAGACATCCGTTTCAATAACCACCGATACACTTGGCATCCATGAATCTGTCTAATCCTGCCTTGAAGCTATCAAGGCTGACAGCTGTCATGACCTCTTCTGAAAGTGAATTCCATAAACCAATGACCCTCTGAGTGAAGAAATATTTCCCTTTATTTGTCCTCGCTTTCTTACCTATGAGCTTTAGGGAGTGCTCCCTCGTCCTAGTATTGTGTGATAGAGAAAAGAATTTTTCTCTATCCACCTTTTTTATCCCTTGCATGATTTTATACACTTCGATCAAGTCACCCCTTAAACCCCGTCTTTCAGAGCTGAAGAGACCAAGGCATTGCAACCTGATTTCATAAGGGAAGTGCTCCATTTCCTTGATTATACTTGTTGCCCTTTTTTGCACCTTTTCCATTTCCATTATATCCTTTTTGCGATGAAGTTACCAGAACTGTACACAGTACTCCAAGTGTGGTCTCACCATTGATGAGGATTGCTGTTAACACATGCTTTGTAAGGCACAAATAATTTAAATATGCATTGTGTACATATTTGTCCCATTTCATATTTTGGGTAATTTTTGTGCATGATTTTATAATTACATAAAGAAACTGAAATAATCATAGTTGAACTGGCCAAAACTAGTAGCAAAAGTAGTAGCAGTAATCTTTCTGGTAGTTTTGCTCCATAAAACAGTTCAGTTACAGCAGCTTGGACCATTGTATGTTTTATATTTAGAAAATAATCCCTAGCATTTTTCTTCCTTCCAAAAAGTTTGGACTACAATTGCCATCAACTTCAACATCAACCAGCATAGTCAATGTCCCAGGGCTAGGAAAGCAGGCTTACATTTTACAAGTCAGCAACCTAGTTGCTATTTATGGTTGGACTCGATGACCTAACGGTCCCTTTCAACTCTATTAATAAATAAATAAAATAATAAAAAAAAGATATAAGTATAAAAGTATATTCCTGAATACTTAAATCATCCATAAATATAAATCAATTACTTATTATTTCATTAAACTGAAGATGGAAAGAACTCATTCCTAGCTCTTTGTGTTTGCCTCCTGGGGTCTTAGATAGCTTTCTCTGTCAAATTAAAAGAGAAGAAAAGATAAATAAACATGAGAAATTAAAATTGTCTAGGTGTGTGCAAAAAAAAAAAGAACAGAGGGGGGAGAGAAGTGGCAATAGATAGAAATGATGTTCTGCAATTATTACCAGACCTAAGAGAAACAAAATTACTTGATCATAAATTCAGGATAATCTGGTTTTCTTTATGAGTTTCCATTTTATTAATGAAAGGAAGGCAACACCTTAGTGTACCCGGATGAATTAAAATGCCTATTTCAAGAAGCAATCCTCCATAGGGGTCTTTAATAGAATCTGCAAGTAATTCTGAAGCCAGATAATTTAGCTGTATTGAAGGCAATATTAATAGCTAACCTCTTCACATACATCAAATCATTTGGAAGCACTCTGGGAGTGCAGTGGACAATTTCATTTGCTTAAAAATGTCCTTCGATTGGCCCAAACCAGGTATAGATCTGACCACAAAGAGAACTATGTGACCATAAAAGAGCCTGAATGGAGATAACTTATTGTGTGCCTGAAAAATGATCGAATATGCCATCAGCCATGGTGTATTAATATATTCTATAAGAAACTGCTTTCGACATTTTCCAAACGCATCTTGTTCTATCAGCATCAGCTCCTTAAAATAGCTTCTTGCTTTAGCCCAGTTAACATTTCTTGAAATAATTACATGCGTTAAAAAATTAACATAAAGATCTTCTAGCATGTTCAGGGTGTCTAGTAAAATGAAGAGGGGAAAAAACAAATGGAGTAAGGGGCATACATAAGTGCACTAGTGTGCCTTTCGTCCCCTGTCCAATTGTCTCTCCTTATCTTATATATCATATATAATTTCTTCCTTTCATATATCTTCTCCTCTATTTTTATATCTTTTCTTCTATCCTTTTCTTTATATATAATACTTCATGTCTATTCTCTTCAATATGTATTGTGTATTGGACTAAACGAATGAATGAATGAATGAATGAATGAATAAATGAATAAATAAATAAATGAAAAGAAATGAAACTGTCAGGTCATTCCCTCTTTAATATACTGCTCAAAAAAAATAAAGGGAACACTTAAAAACACAATATAACTCCAAGTAAATCAAACTTCTGTGAAATCAAACTGTCCACTTAGGAAGCAACATTGATTGACGATCAATTTCATATGCTATTGTGCACATTCAACTGTGTACAGAACAAAGTATTCAATGAGAACATTTCATTCATTCAGATCTAGGATGTATTCTTTGAGTGTTCCCTTTATTTTTTTGAGCAGTGTAGAAATATAGCATAGGACAATAACTGTTGTGAGATTAAAGCCTTGCAGATATCACTGAGTAGCATGACTGATTCCAGAAGCTCTAGTCCAGGGTGTCAAACTCACATCATCACGGCAGCATCATATGATGTATCATGACTTTTTTCTCCTTCACTAAACCGGATGTGGCCGTGGCTAGCATGTGATGCATCCGGGCTGCGGGCTGTGAGTTTGATGCCTGCTGTTTGATGCCTTACTGTTTGGCAGCAAATGTGAAAGGCCCAGGTTTTCCAGCCATGCTAACAGGACAACATCAGAATGGAAATACAGCAATGCACTTTTCTGTAACTTTGGGAAAAGTACAGGTTTTACTTAAAGACTTAAAAGACTGGACAGCCACCTGTCTGAAATGATGCAGGATCCCCTACTTGAGCCTTCTGCCCTGCTGCCAAAATCCATATGCCACCCTGAGTCTTTGGAGGACGGCATACAAGTATTATTATTATTATTATTATTATTATTATTATTATTATTATTATTATTATTATTATTATATATAATATATATAATATAATGTAATGTAATGTAATGTAATATAATATTTATTAATAATAATAATAATGATGATGATGATAAAAGTTTCAAGGGATCCATCCTGCAGAAAAAAGGGAAGGTTTCAGAAGCTGAGACTTGCTGCCATCTAATGGTGGTCCAGAATTTTATAGTGCAGATCTGGTAGCCCTCAAAACATAGAAAAAAAGATCTGTTCAAAAAATAAGGTTTGGTTTCTGCATCCTTAAGGAGTTCCCAATTAAATTTGAACACAGTTTTCCCACCCCATTTTTTACTTTGGCTTTGGATCTAGTTATTCACTAAAACTACAATCCAAAGTGTTTATGTAAGGCTCCAAATGCATGTAGGAATATGGCGATCTTGGGGTTGAGGTGCATGAGAAAAATAATTTCAGTAACACAATTTTCAAGACAATTTTAAAAACACAGTGCCAAAACGGAATTAAATAGATTCTTCAGTGAACATGTACACATTGGCAGAGAGCAAAGAGCACAATTGAAAGGCCAGATGATCTAACGCCTGGCCGGCATTTGCAGAAGACGTGAAGGAACTCGGCGCCACTTACCAGCTGGGTGTTCTCGCGCTGCTGCACAAGAAGACCCAAAATCTTTCTATGGGCCGCGCAGGCTGGGAGGAATGGGCGGGGCTACCTCCCTATTTTAGGGCCTGCTCGCCACCCACACTGTCCTTTCCAGCCGTGAACGCTGCCCTGAAGAAACCCACCCACCCTCCACTCAATCCAGGGTGTTAAAGGGCTGCCCAATTGGGGGCCGAGTAGGAATTTTTTGCAATCTCAGCACATTTAGTCCAGATTGTTTTTTCACCTACTCCATGCTGGAAGAATAGAGTGGAATTGTGGTTATGGGGTGCATCTGTTTGTAAATAGCCTGTCTATTCAACAATTTGATGCTTATATTTGGTCACTGTATGGCAGAAACGGGGCGGAAAGGGTATCAGTAGCAACTCTATGTTCCCCTTGGGCATCTTTTGGAAGATGATGGGCTCCCCTGTTGCACACTCATGCTGCCTACCCGGCCGGAGGGGTGAAAGGAGGGTGCCCTTGGGGCTCACTTACATCATTTCTGGTTCCGGGTCATGGGGTGAGCCCATCCACATATCTGGCGCATGGCTTACAAGGCTGGGTGCAGGCTGGTTATGCCTCCCCCTGTCCAGGGATGGAGTTACACCTATTAGTTGCCAAAGTATGTTTTATTCAGGAAATTCTGCCCCATTTAGTGCCTTTTTTATTACCCAGCCTGGTGTCCGAGTGTTTATTTCGCGTCCGATGCAAAAATAAAACATTAAGAGAATTTTTGTTACTAATAATATCCTAATCTGATAACATAACCTGTCAAAGATTAAGGACACTTGCTACAGAGTTCTGAGAGTATAAACCGGAAGGAAGGAAGGAAGGAAGGAAGGAAGGAAGGAAGGAAGGAAGGAAGGAAGGAAGGAAGGAAGGAAATAATTTATAAAGCCATGGATTAAGGTTGCAGCCATGAGGATATGAACCAGGAGGTTAAATAGCTGAATTTAGGATTATTAAAATGTGCTTGTTGTGAGTCCAATCACTGATTCACAGCCCAAAAGTATTTATAAGGATAGGAACAGCTCTGCCAAGTTTTCAACTGAAGTCTTTCTCAGTTCTGCTTGAAGATGTTGAGAATTAAGCCCACAACTTTATGCTGATTCTTTATAAACCATTAATAGAGATGTCAAAGTCTAAGCTGATTTTAGACGGGGAAAAAAATCAACATGGGGGTGTCATGGGGGAAAACAGCAGGGACTACAAATGTAAAAATCAGATAGGCAACCGGGGTTCTTTTCTTCTACTGATTAGAATAACAAAAATAGCACATGCTAAAGTGTTGTGTTTCAGGGTTTTGTTTGTTTGCTTCATCATAAAAATAAATGCATTATGAACTATGAGGAATGAGCTTTAAAACCAATTGAAACAGAGAGAAAAAATTCAGAGCCATATGGGGAAGGGAGAAAAAAAGATGGAAAGAAAACAGAACAGCATTTAATTCCAGCTGAAGTTTCATAGGGGATAATAAATCAGACATATGGAATATTCCTCCAATACTAAATGCTTTTACTTACTTTTAATAGATTGATGGATGTATCATTCCTCAAATTTGTTTAATAGATACTGATTTTATTATCTATCCTGCACAGCCTCTCATGTGACAGGACTGACCAGAGCAGTGAAGGGCTGCAAAAAAATTTTACTACCACACTGTGGGCGTGGCTTATTTTGTGGGTATGGCTTGTCGGCCATGTGAATAGGTAGGAGTGGCTTGGTGATCATTATTATTATTATTATTATTATTATTATTATTATTATTATTATTATTGTTATTAATTAGATTTGTATGCCGCCCCTCTCCATAGACTCGGGGCGGCTCACAGCAATGATAAAAACAATATACAGTGACAAATCTAATAGTTAGAATCTAAAATAATAATAATATATTTTAAAAAGTATAAAAAAGAAGAAACCCCAATATATAAAAAACATACATACAGTCATATGATAAACACACACAAAAAACCCCACATAGGCAGGGGGAGACGTTTCAGTTCCCCCACCCTTGACGACAGAGGTGGGTTTTAAGGATCATGTGACCATGGGTGGCTTAAAGGTCATGTGACTGGCTTAAAGGTGGCCAACTTGACGTCACTCAAGTCCAGGGTTTGAGTTAGCATTAGGGTACCTGACCTCTCCTCACCTCAAAGAGATACAATTTCCCTATCTATTTACTATTAGTGAACATTCAAAATATGCTATTTAATTCTATGTATATATGTCATACATTTTACACACTGGCACACAAAAATATACATCTACTATATAAGCTGTATGTGTATGTACACACACACACACACAGCTCTTCTAAAATTATACACATTCAACCTCATTTATTGTGATAGGAAACCAGAACCTAGAAGGGAAAAAAAGAAAAAAATTCTAATTTTGTTCTACCAGTTCTGCGTACCTGACCATACCCATAGTAGCCCATCACTGGACCAGATTGACCTGAACTAGGTGCTTGGTGTTTATGTCACATAGGATCTAAGCAAAGTCATTTTATGGATGGGAAAACTGAGGCTGAAATTCACTAGAACTCAGCACCTAAAAAACAATAACTTATTAGACCCAAATCAGCATGGCTTTACTGAAGGCAAATCATGTCAGACTAATCTCATTGATTTCTTTGACTATGTCACAAAGGTGTTGGATGAAGGTGGTGCCGTGGATATTGCCTACCTGGACTTCAGCAAAGCCTTTGATACGGTTCCACATAAAGAGCTGATAGATAAATTAGTGAAGATTGGACTTAATCCCTGGATAGTTCAATGGATTTGCAGCTGGCTGAAGCGTAGACATCAGAGAGTTATTGTTAATGGCGAGTATTCTGAGCAGAGTCAGGTTACAAGCGGTGTGCCACAAGGATCTGTTCTGGGTCCTATTCTTTTTAATATATTTGTGAGTGACATAGGGGAAGGTTTGGTAGGGAAGGTTTGCCTATTTGCCGATGACTCTAAAGCAGCGTTTCCCAACCGGTGTGCCGCGGCACACCGGTGTGCCGCGAGACATGGCCAGGTGTGCCGCCAAGCTCCGGCTGGGCGGGGCGCTGCCGGTACTTCCGTCCTGGGGCTCCCGCTCGCAGCTGTCCCCCGGCTCCTGCTCGATGCCGCTGTTTTCGGCGCTCTCCTGCTGGGCTCCAAAGAAGGAAGGCGGGAAAAAGCCTTTTTCCTGCCTTCCTTCTTTGGAGCCCAGCAGGAGAGCGCCGAAAACCGCGGCATCGAGCAGGAGCCGGGGGACAGCTGCGAGCGGGAGCCCCAGGACGGAAGTACTGGCAGCGCCCCGCCCAGCTGGAGCTTCTCTGGCATCCACGGCAAGTGTCCTTTGTGGCCCCGCGGGAGGGCACTGGCGTTGGGAGCGGGGGGGGGGTGGCCGCAGCGGCCGCAGGCAGTCGCGAGGAGATGTCGGCGGCGAGAGGGAGCTCTCTCTCTCTCTCTCAGCTGACTGCAAGCGGGAGCCCTGACGGTGGCGGTTGGACCTGCGGCAAGTGTCCTTTGTGGCCCGGCGGGAGGGCACTGGCGATGGGAGCGGGGGGGTGGCCGCAGCGGCCGCAGGCAGTCGCAGGGAGATGTCGGCGGCGAGAGGGAGCTCTCTCTCTCTCTCAGCTGACTGCAAGCGGGAGCTCTGACGGTGGCGGTTGGACGTGCTGCTGGCGCTGCGGGCCTGGCATATACGGTGTCCAGCAGCACGTCCAGCTGCCGCCGTCAGGGCTCCCGCTTGCAGTCAGCTGAGAGAGAGAGAGAAAGAAAGAAAGAGAGACATAGCAAGAGAGGCAGAGAAAGAGAGACAGAGACAGAGCAAGAAAGAGAGGCAGAGAAAGAGAAAGAGAAAGAGAGAGAGAGAAAGAGAAAGAGAGAGAGAGACATAGCAAGAGAGGCAGAGAGAGAGAGAAAGAAAGAGAGACATAGCAAGAGAAAAAGAGAGACTTAGCAAGAGAGGCAGAGAGAGAGAGAAAGAGAAAGAAAGAGAGACATAGCAAGAGAGACAGAGAGAGAGAAAGAGAGAGAAAGAAAGAGAGATAGCAAGAGAGGCAAAGAGAAAGAAAGAGACATATAGCAAGACAGTGAAAGAGAGAGAGAGAGCAAGAGAGAGAGAAAAAAGCAAGAAAGAGATAGCAAGAGAGACAGAGAGAGAGAGCAAGGGAGAGAGAAAGACATAGAGGAAGGGAAGGAGGGAGAGAGAAAGAGAGAAAAAAAGAGAGGAAGAAAGAAAGAAAGGGATGGAGAGAGAGAAAGAAGGGAAGGAAGGAAAAGAGAGAAAGAGGGAGAAATAGAGCGAAAGGGAGGAAGAGAGAGGGTTTTTTTGTCCAAACTTTTCTTTAGCCCGCCCCCCCCCGCCCCGCCCCCCTTCAGTGTTCCCCAGGATTTTGAAAATATGAATAATGTGCCGCGACTCAAAAAAGGTTGGGAAACACTGCTCTAAAGTGTGCAATAGGGTTGATATTCCTGGAGGCGTCTGTAATATGGTAAATGATTTAGCTTTACTAGATAAATGGTCTAAGCAATGGAAACTGCAGTTTAATGTTTCCAAATGTAAAATAATGCACTTGGGGAAAAGGAATCCTCAATCTGAGTATTGTATTGGCAGTTCAGTGTTGGCAAATACTTCAAAAGAAAAGGATTTAGGGGTAGTGATTTCTGACAGTCTCAAAATGGGTGAACAGTGCAGTCAGGCGGTAGGGAAAGCAAGTAGGATGCTTGGCTGCATAGCTAGAGGTATAACAAGCAGGAAGAGGGAGATTATGATCCCACTATATAGAATGATGGTGAGACCACATTTGGAATACTGTGTTCAGTTCTGGAGACCTCACCTACAAAAAGATATAGACAAAATTGAACGGGTCCAAAGACGGGCTACAAGAATGGTGGAAGGTCTTAAGCATAAAACGTATCAGGAAAGACTTAATGAACTCAATCTGTATAGTCTGGAGGACAGAAGGAAAAGGGGGGACATGATCGAAACATTTAAATATATTAAAGGGTTAAATAAGGTCCAGGAGGGAAGTGTTTTTAATAGGAAAGTGAACACAAGAACAAGGGGACACAATCTGAAGTTAGTTGGGGGAAAGATCAAAAGCAACATGAGAAAATATTATTTTACTGAAAGAGTAGTAGATCCTTGGAACAAACTTCCAGCAGATGTGGTAGATAAATCCACAGTAACTGAATTTAAACATGCCTGGGATAAACATATATCCATCCTAAGATAAAATACAGAAAATAGTATAAGGGCAGACTAGATGGACCATGAGGTCTTTTTCTGCCGTCAGACTTCTATGTTTCTATGTTTCTGTCGATAGTCATTTAACTCAACTAGAAATGAAACTAGGTTTGCTCAGTCCACAAAGCATTTATTTATTTATTTATCTATCTATCTATCTATCTATCTATCTATCTATCTATCTATCTATCTATCTATCTATTTGATTTTTATGCTGCCCTTCTCCTTAGACTCAGGGCGGCTTACAACATGTTAGCAATAGCACTTTTTAACAGAACTAGGCTATTGCCCCCACAATCCGGGTCCTCATTTATATTAATATTTATATTAATTATGTTTCCATTTTATTTTAGGAATATAGTACCATTCTTCCTTAACAGAAATATGCCAATATGTTGTTATATATTTCAGCCAAAGCTCTGTGCAATGCTCAGTAATAATATTACAGACAGAAGTGGGATTCAGAAACTTAGCTAGAGGTTCTCCCTGTGAGCAACAAACCCTTGGATAAACTAATAAAAATACTTCCCCTCAGATTCCCCCTTTACTCCCTTAACCTGGAGCCATCACAGGCAGGGCAGATCAGTTCTTCTGTGGCCTTAGAAGCCAGAGTGTATTATTCTCTCACTTCCCAAAATATTCTGTCATAAAGGACCTGAGGTAATAGAGGACACTGCAATGTGAACAGAAGGAAAAACATGGGGGGGGAGGGAGAGAGGGAGGGAGGGACGGAGGGAGGGAGAGAGAGAGAGAGAGAGAAGCTCCAGACAGAAAACATCAGGAATGAAGTGACAAGAAGGAGGATACAAGGAGATAAAGCTGCATAGTGAATGTCAGAATTGATCACAGAAGTCTGTTTTAAATGCAAGAATCAGCCTTGACCAGAGTGACAACAACCTGGTAGTATACAGCACTGGGGAATCTTTCTAATAAGAGGGAGATGGTGTCACTTCCCAGAATTAAAATTGTGGCCATTTGCCAACCCCAAGCATGGCAAACTTTCAGCTGTTCTTCTCATGAATAGTTATCAAGCAGGCATGTCCTTAAGCTAGTTCAAGCTGTTATTATGGCCAAGAATATGCAATATTTAAAAGAGAAGTCAGAAATTTCCGACATGAAATATTATTACCCCCATTCACTTCTCTTTTTCCTTTTATTTAAGGCAACATTCCAGAAATTAATTTTACACAATTAGCTGTTCTTGCTTGCTTTTTTTTTGTATGCTACTAGGAAGGCTTGATATAAAGCAGAGCCCATTGAAATAAGTTGCATACTTGTGGCCTTAATCACTCACATCTAATTGTGGCACAAATAATCATTTTTATGCTATGTAACCCCATAACATTCCCTCCTCTTCTCCCAGTCCAAGGGTGAGAGAAATGTAGGCCATTGCTGATCCCACATTAAAGGGATTCTCCCACCTAACCCCCCCCCCCAATTCCTATCAAAAGTATAGCTTCACAGTGGATAAGATATGATAAATTATGTTATCCAATATCTTGAAGAGACGTTAGGCAAAATACAGGTTGGCAATTATTTATAAATATTATAATAATAAATTATAGTCTTCGGAGAAGGGCGGCATACAAATCTAAATAATAATAATAATTATTATTATTATTATTATTATTATTATTATTATTATTATTATTGTTCTGTCAGGCTCTCTGGTAGAATCCTCCCAAAAATTCAACGGTACAAATTTCAGACACATACACGTTTGAAAATTCAAAACAATGTTCTTTATAATGAAAAATTCACTTAAACTAAGCCCTCTTTTGTATAGCAAAGAGCACTCGTCTCCAAACAAACTGGTAATTTGTACAAGTCCCTTATCAGTTCTGTGATACTTAGCTTGAGCTGTGAGGCAATTCACAGTCCTTCTTCTTTGCTCTGGTTTAGTTTCAAAGCGGGGAAAAATCAGCACACAAAGGTCGAAGTCAGCAAAGCAGGCACAAAATCCTCCACAATGGCCAAACCCACAGGCTACTATTTATAGCAGCCTCACTAATTACCACAGCCCCACCCAACCACAGGTGGCCTCATTTTCTTTGATAATAATATCTCAGTTGTTGCTGCCTATGCATCGCTCTCCTCATGCGTGGCTGTATCATTAACTCTTGTTCCGAATCCAAGGAGGAGCTAGATAATTGATCTCCTTTTGAGCTGTCTGCCACACTCTCCTCCTCCCTGTCACTCATGTCTTCTTGGTCAGAGGAACCTTCATCAGCAGATTCCACCGGGAGCAAAACAGGCCTGCAGCATGTGGATGTCTCCCCCACATCCACAGTCCTTGGGGCAGGAGCTGGGCCAGAGCTAACCACAACAAATAATAATAATGGGGATAGCAAATTTCAAGCAGTAAAATTTTCTCCTAATGAGGGGTGTCCATAACTATGTCTCCTTAGCTCCAGGTTGGTGATGTGTGTATGAGAGAAATATGTATATGCAGTGAAGGGCTACCAAAAGTTTTACTACCACACTGTGGGCGTGGCTTATGCAGGACGCCCTGCATTTTCTTTCAACATTTTTCAGTGCAAATTGGGTGTTCTGGGGTGGAGCTCCATTTTCACTACCCCACTACATCCCCCCCCCCGGTCCGTGCAGTAGCCCACCCCCGTCCCTATGTATGATATATGTTTAATATGTGTGTGTGTGTGTGTGTGTGTGTGTGTGTGTGTGTGTGTGCGTATGGATGGATGGGTGGATGGAGTGGGGAAATTCCAGTTTTAAAAAATGAGCTGAGCTGTGTCTGAGTAAGTAGAGTTTTTTGGGTTCCATAGCATAATATACCAGATAATATATTTTGCTATTATTGTTTTAAGTTTGTGAATGTTTGCTTTCTAACTGCTTCCCTTTTAGTAGCTGTTTTCATCCTGTTTATGTGAAGTAAGATTGTAAGCTGCTCATTCAGTGAGTGCCTCAAGCAACAGTGAAGCCTAGTTAAATAATTAATTATAAATAAAATAAAGGCTAATGTCTTTGAAAGCCGCTACATCAAGTTTGTTTGTTTTTACTAATTCAAAATTAACACAGAATACTTAACCTGGTACCAACCAGGTTAATAAAACACATAAGAGAATTTGCAAACAAGTAGGAGATATTTAGATTGATGCAGTGGCCTTGCACATATAGTATGCCGAAAGTTGCAGCTGAAATCTGACTAGAGTTTATTGCACGTGTTTTGTGAATCCAGGCTGCTGGATTCCTGCTTCCTGCTTTTTAGCCATCCTTGCACTGTCCCATCTAATCAAATGAAGATTGCAGCTTTGCCCCTCAAAGATCAGCTCCTTGTGTGTACAGTTAAGCAGCAAAGGCGGTGGATCATATGTACAATTATCGACCTATTCTTACACACTGCACAATACATGGAAATAGGTATTAAGCTCATTAATAAATTATATTTTGCAATAAGAAAGATGCTATCATTAATGTCCCATGATTAATTTCTTTTGGAAAGCTTATGGGTGGCCCTAAAAGAAAAAAAAACATACGAGTTTCCTGCATATGTTCAGAGGTCAAGCACTGTTACAACTCGACTGGGAACCTTGCCACATGCCCCCCCCCCTTTCCTTTTCCTGACTATTGAGACAATAGCTGTAACCTGTTAATCCAGCCTAACTTCCTAACCTCAATTATAGCTTTGGAGATGGAGATGATTTAAAAAATTAGTCTTTTTCTACCTTTTCAACTAATAGGTCATTCCTCCCAAAGAAATGGGGCTGGAGAATATTTCAGCAGTAAATTAATAGCAACAATAATTACAGGTGACGTGATAAAACTGGGAATATATATTCATTCATTCCTCCAACCACACAAAAATGATTTTTTTCAATATTTTGCATTCTCTGTGATCTTATATCTTCCTCACCATAGCACTGCTGGGGGAAACAACTCAAAAACTAGGAAAGGGATGTCCAAAATCCTTCGCCGCATTGCTTCCCTGTGATTTCAAACAAATGGTATTGTAAAATAGAGGTGGGGGGAATCATCTTTTTTTGGGGACAATTCACTCATTCTGGTTTAGAAGGTTTGCTTTTGGAAACAGACAATCTGCTCCCACATTAAAAGTTGTTGTTATTGTTATTGTTGTTGTTATTATTATCATTATTATTATTATCATTATTATTATTATCATTATTATTATTATTGCGTCAGTACAACACAGCAAACGAGATCACTATGCTGGATTTTGTATTTCATCATCAGTTGGGCGCTTCCCAAGCACCTAGGACTGCGTGATATAGCGGCGAATTATGTTTGCCGATCCCAGTAAAGCGGCCTTTTGCAATTGACAGATGGAGATTTTGTCAGTTCCGATGGTTTTCAAATGTCCGCTGAGATCCTTTGGTACTGCGCCCAGCGTGCCAAGTACCACTGGGACCACTTTCACTGGCTTATGCCAGAGTCGTTGCAGCTCGATTTTTAGATCTTCGTATTTCACTAATTTAGTCAAGTGTATATATGATTACAGACAAAGTATAAACAAGGTATAAACCTGTTTGTGAATGTATAAGAAGTACAAGCATTTGTTTGTTTGTTTATTATTTATTTATCTATCTATCTATCTATCTATCTATCTATCTATCTATCTATCTATCTATCTATCTATCTATTTATTGGATTTATATACCACCCTTCTCCGAAGACTGATTAAGAGTACATGATGTTTTATGAAAACATGTGTACATTAGGACAGAGAAGGAAGGAACCAAACGATACAGACCAGAGGTGAAATTTTCCCAGTTCGCTCGTGCCTGTCAGTAGACCGAGAGCCGGTTGCAAAGGGAGCATGAGGCTCTGCCCACCCACTGCCATTTGGGTTCTTTTACCCTCTGCGCATACACAGAACGCTTGGTGCATACCCAGATGGTAAAAGAAGCCAAATGGCGGCATCCAGGCTCATGATCCCTTCATGACTGGTTCTTGGTCTACTATCAAGCAACAAGCAAAATGGGAGCATTTCACCCGCTACAGAGTTCTCCAGAACGTTGCATTCTCAAATCAAGTAGTTTTCTTACAACTGACTGTAACCTAAAGGGAAAATCTGGTGAACTTCTTGTAGAACCACAACTCTCTGTTCTTTGGGATAATCCAAAAAGTTTTAATGGTTCTGTGGGCATGGCTTGGTGGGCATGGTGTGGCTTTGTGGGCATGCCTTGCCAACCATGGCAAGGAAAGCATATTGGAAAATAGCCATTGCCACCCCACTGAGTTATGGGTGTGGGCACTGGCATGAGTGTGACAGCATGCTTGTACACGCTTTCAGTATCCAAGGAAAAAAAGGTTCACCATCACTGCTATAATCCTACTGAATTAGCAATTTGCTGGTATGTTAATAGGGCCCTCAGCTTATTACTGTAGCCAAATGAACATGCAGCGTTTATGCTCTATCATCTTTGTTGTGGTTAGCTCTGGCCCAGCTCCTGCCCCAAGGACTGTGGATATGGGGGAGACATTCACATGCTGCAGGCCTGTTTTGCCCCCGGTGGAATTTGCTGATGAAGGCTCCTCTGACCAAGAAGACATGAGTGACAGGTAGGAGGATAGTGTGGCAGACAGCTCAGAAGGAGATCAATTATCTAGTTCCTCCTTGAATTCAGAACAAGAGTTAATGATACAGCCACGCATGCGGAGAGCGATGCATAGGAAACAACAACTGAGAGATTATTATCAAAGAAAATGCGGCCCCCTGTGGTTGGGTGGGGCTGTGGTAATTAGTGAGGCTGCTATAAATAGCAGCCTGTGGGTTTGGCCATTGTGGAGGATTATCTGATCATTGTGTTTCGTGACTGATTTACTGACTTTGACTTTTTGTGTGCTGATTTTTCCCTGCTTTGAAACTAAACCAGAGCAAAGTGTGTTTCACTTTGTGAAAGAAGTACTGTGAATTGCCTGACAGCTGCAAGCTAAGTATCACAGAACTGATAAGGGACTTGTACAAATTACCAGTTTGGTTGGAGACGAGTGCTCTTTGCTATACCAAAAGAGGGCTTAGTTTAAGTGAATTTTCATTATAAAGAACATTGTTTTGAATTTTCAAACGTGTGTGTGTCTGAAATTTGTACCTGTGAATTTTTGGGAGGATTCTACCAGAGAGCCCGACAAAACAATCTTAATAGCAGGAACTCTGGTCACATGCAAGCTTCTTTTTTAAAAAAGTATTGACATTGCCTTCTGAGTCTTGGCTTTGGGGTTTGCTGCCGGATCTACAACTTGGGAAGGCATATTTTTCAGTGGACATTTTTTTCTGCCTGTAACCAGGTTTCTGTAATACACCCAGGGATTGCCTACTCATCCATAACCAAGTCATAAATGAGCACAGTCTTATTACGAACAGGCCTGGTGGTTACCTTCAGTAATTGTAATACTACTGGACTTAATGCTACGTTCACATGTGATTTTACCAGATTTCTCAATTTAGGAGAAAGGAAGAATAAAGAAAAGTCAAAGAAACGGACATAACTTTTCAAGAAAACCAGCACATTGGATTGCAAAATCTGGTCGGCTGATTCTTTCTGCTGTCCGGAATCTCCTCATTGCCCCTGGATAACAACATTTCCCATTCAGGTTGCTCTCTAGATATGTGGAGTTGAGTTTCCAGAATTCTCAGCAATAGTTATAATGACAAAATGCTGCACATCTAGAAATGCCCTAGTTTGGATAGGGGGAAATCAATGTAGGGAAATCAATGCTCAAATTAGCAGACTTTGCCATCACACAGACCACTGGTGGTCCATGAGAAAATTTGGGTGGTCCACAGAAAAATTATTTGCATTTTTTATATCGCACTAAAGCAGGGGTCCCCCAACTACATCCCCTGGGCCGGATCCATGCAATGAACATTTGTGTTGCTGCAGACAGTCTCCCCCTTCAAGGTCTTTAGGAGGGGGACAGAAATTCAGACTTGGTGTTTACTTCACCCTCCTGATGCAGGGTTTTGGGCAAAGGCTGGAGGAAAGCACTGCAGGTGGCAAAGAACTGGAGGGCCTTATTCCAGTGGGACTGCATTGAGGTGGGTTCTAACTTACCTTGCTGCCACTTCACTTCCTCCCGCACTGCGTGTCTGTGCCTAGCGGGCATGCACATGCGCACTGGCAAAAAATCCAAAAAAGATTTTTAAAAGCCAAAAGCAAGATGGTGACAACATGCGCAGTGATAGGAACTCTAGGAACTGAGCTGAGGTGGCGCAGCAGGTAGAATGCAGTACTGCAGGCCACTAAAGCTGACTGTAGATCTGTAGGTCAGTGGTTCAAATCTCATCACCGGCTCAAGGTTGACTCAGCCTTCCATCCTTCCGAGGTGGGTCAAATGAGGCTCTGTTAAAAAGTGCTAATGCTAACATGTTGTAAGCCGCCCTGAGTCTAAAGAGAAGGGTGGCATAAAAAAAAAAATCAAATACATAAATAATTAAATAAATATAAATAAATAAATAAATAAATAAATAAACTCGTCTTGTGCACGTGCTTCGAAGAAAACAAAACTTTTATTAAAATACAAAAAAATGCAAAAAACCCAAAAGATGGCAATGCCCACAGACTGGCACTGACTGAACCAGTTCCCTGACATCATTGTGACATCTCCAGCAGGTCGCTATCAGTTCGGGCGAACTGGTTCGACCTGGGAGGAATCCACCTGCATCATTGCATGACTGTATCATGGGCTGGAACTGGCTGAGCATCTCAGCCCGCTGAGCCTCCTGGCACTGGCACCTGGCCTTCCACTCCCACAGGTCTTCTCTCTGCTTAAAACGCCTATGCTTGTAGTCCTCAGTGAGGTGCTTCGGCTGAGTCTTCTTCTTGGCCAGATCCAATTTGAACTGAACTAAGTGTTTTGCCAATGCTTTCTCGTGGTGGTTACTTAGCTCCAACAACTGCTTCCTGTTGGGGCCCTAAGGAGCCTAGATGGGGAGGCAAGGAGTGTCAATATGAGTGACATCAAGTTGGCCATGCCGATCCAGTCACATGACCACCTACCCACACCCACCCAGTCAGTCATTAGGCAGATCATATTAATGGTCCACAGGATTTAAAAGTATGAATTTAGTGGTCTCTGATGTCCAAAAGGTTGTAGACCCATGACACAGACTGCTTGAGGGGGTTGCTATAACTAGAAACTATAGAAATTTCCTGATAGTCCAAAGAAGAAAAGTTGCTGGCAAAGATCATTGTGACTATCCTTTGCAGTGGTGCTAGATATGTGCATGCATGGTTTGAATGTATTTAATCAATTACTTCATATTTAATAGGAAAGTGAACACAAGAACAAGGAGACACAATCTGCAGTTAGTTGGGGGAAAGATCAAAAGCAACATGAGAAAATATTATTTTACTGAAAGAGTAGTAGATCCTAGGAACAAATTTCCAGCAGATGTGGTTGGAAAATCCACAGTAACTGAATTTAAACATGCCTGGGATAAACGTATATCCATCCTAAGATAAAATACAAACAATAGTATAAGGGCAGACTAGATAGACCATGAGGTCTTTTTCTGCCGTCAGTCTTCTATGTTTCTATGTTTCTATTTTAATGAAAGACCTAAAACCAAAGCTTACCCAGCCCATAGGGTCATGGCCTTTTTACACTCGTCTACAATGCCACCAACCACAGCAGTAGGTTCCTGCCGGTACAGCTAATTGTGCACAGTTTTGCAGCTCTGGTGCGCAAGCGTGGGCTCGAGTGCAATTTTGCTTCCTACACCTTTGCAGGTAGCAAAATCTCGCATGGAACACACCTCTGTGCTTGTTTCGGCGAGGTTTTTTGCTAAGATGCATGTGTGGAAGCAAAAAACTGTTGGAATAGCGTTTTGCACAAGCTAGCCCACCCAGATAGCTAAAGCAGCTAGCCAGTCTGCCTCAGACCATGATATCAGGAACCGTAGTCTTGAAGATGATTGAAGACAAGTAGAGTAGTGCAGTGTTTCTTAAGAAAATATTTTCTTCTTTCGTAGCAAAACTACACTGTAGCTGTTTCTCTAGACCAGGGGTAGGCAAGTCCAAATGAAGTCCAAATGTCTTCTATGACATTTGGACATTTGGACTTCAACTCCCAGAATTCCTGAACTAGCATGATAGGCTCAGGGGTTCTGGAAACTGAAGTCCATAAGTCATAGAATAGACAACTTTGTCTACCCCTGTTCTAGGCGATACTATACAAAATACTCACAAATCTCTATCTACTATTTTCAGTTACAATACACAGCTACAAGTCTTCAGCCACGATATTCTTCAGCTACCAGAAGCCACAATATTCTACTATAACAAACCACAAGCCAAACTAAACCATAATATCTTGTAGCCACACCTATGCAAAGGTGCATCATATTATATACTTTTGTCAACCAATCGGATTTCATTACAATCTGTAGATTCACCGTGACTAAGCAGTTTTACATTGTTAAAGTCATTACATTGATTACAATTCTTCTCTCTGCAATTTGGAATATTATGTCAGGTTGGGCCCCAATACTGACAAAATCCTTGCTGAAACACAGGTACACATGTGTGTCCCATGCAAGATTTTGCTACCTGCACAGGTGGAGGAAGCAAAGTTGTGCTCAAACCTGCGCTCGCACACAGAGCTGCGGAACTGCGTGCAATTAGCCCACTACTGACCAACCATCACTACCTGAATCAAACAATCTTTTTGATTTGTAGTGGGGAAAGGGATTAAACACTCTTGTCCCTGGGAACTTGTTTGTCCTCCCAATTCTATTGTTGCGAAAACCTACTTTTAAAATAATACTAACAATTCCTACAAGTATTCAACCCAAGCTGTTAACATTCTTCTTTTTATTTTAATACCCTTTATTTGAGACGGAAGCTTACATTCTCCTTTTGGTATAAAGAAAGGAGACTGTTTCTCTGCCACTTTCACTTAATAAAATATGTTTTCAAAGCAGAGGGGAGGGGTGGAGAGAATTAAAACAAAAAATATTAAGTACATAAGTGCTTGCTCCTTCACACTCTGATCTAAAGGACATAAATCACTTGGTTCACTGTCTGCACTGGAGATAGGAGATTCACAATTGAATGCAAATTTCACATTTTTAAACCCGTAGAACATAATGACTATACAAATCAAATTGCTAGTCAGCCTTCAAAATTCACATACCTTCAAATTTTGTGATGAAGTCCTTTAATCAAAAGTCCATTCAAAAATTCATTAAGTGCAGGAGAGTGTACAGAAAAAAAATATGTGTATTCATGGAAAGATCCAAGAAAACCTCATCATATTAAGATAAAATATTTGCAAAAATGCATAGTTGGAAAAAGTGCGTTTTAAAAGCAAGCTTGCTCAGGTTTTTATGGAAATTTCTTTAAAAGCATAAACTGATGTAGAAACTTAAATCAGGAAAACAGAAACAGAAAAGACATTGAAATTGATGCCTTTGTCCATCCTCAAAAACCTGCTGTATGATCCCCAAACCTAGCTGGAGCTGATTTCTTTATTTTCACTGTGCATGGAAATCTCAGCTCTCCATGCAGGGCAATTACTAGCATTATTTATCTAAATTGAACTAGGACATTATATTATTTCAACAGGAAAGTTGGCATCAGACTCATTTGGGAATAGTGATATTTTTCCCCTGCATATTTTTTTAACACAATTGCAGTTTTAGTTAGAATTAAAAAAAACAAAGTCTTACTGAACTCAAGTGAAGTTACTTCTGAGAAGACCTATACAGGACTATGTTATTATCAATTATAAGTAGCTTTATTTTTGCTGGGTGTTGTGTCATTTAAAATAAAAGAATTTGGAGGTGAGGGGTAGGAATCATTATTTTTAATTCAGCAATTTTATCAGCTCTGTATTTGGGAGGAGACAGTTATCAATTCAGCAGCAGCTTTTATTTTAAAATATCAGTAATATTTTTTTTGCAGTCGTCAGAAAATGTGCCGTCTTTTTCTCTGTCTCTGTGTGTATGTGTATAAAATTTCTCACTATCCTTTCTGCCACAAGGTGGCATCTCTTTATTTTATAGAAAACAAGTCAATATTAACATAATTTGAATAATATTTTACACTTGACATTTTAAGAGCTAGGTTAGATCTTATGTGACAATTCCTGGCCCTAAGCCATACACATACACAGAGTGTATGTGACTCGGAGGCATCATGAAAGCACACACAATCATTTTCCCTTATGTGCCTGAGATCTGTGGTTAAAATTACTAAGAAATGAAATGAATCAGAATATAGTAATTCAGTACTTGGTACCAATTCTTATGCCAACATGCTTTGAGAATTCTGAAATATGGTACATAGCAGTGGTAGGTTGCTACTGGTGCGATAAGTGACACTGGTAGTGGCTGCCAGATTGTGCAATTTACGCACGACTGCTCTGGTGCCGGTCCTTTGGGCGCCACCATCTTTTTTCTTGAATTTTTGGTCATTTTTGCTTCCTGCGCATGCGCAGAAACAAACTCTCATGATGGGATGCTCACGTGTGTGCAATCTCAGTGATTTTTTGCTTCTGCGCATGTGCAGAAGCAAAAAAATCACCAAAATCTCTCTCATGCATGCAGCCCTTCACGAGATTTCAGCACGATTTTACTTCCTGCGCAGGCACGGAAGCAAAATCACACTGGGGATGCATGTGTATGTGTGTGTGTGCATAGCACATGCAGGCACCTAAGAATCCTCATGCTGTATGCGCAGCGCACCAGTAGCAGCAGGTAAGAGGGATCTGCCCCTGGTACATAGTTACATTTTAATGGGGAAGGAAGGGAATGCAATATCATAAGGGAATAATGATAGCAATAACAATAGCACTTAGACTTTACAGCCCTCTCTAAGCATTGCACCGGAGGCGGAATAAGAACACGGACACCAAGAGCTGGATTTAAAATGGGTCACTTTTATTAAAGTTAAATTAACTTTAAACGATTATCATCAAATAACCAGGACCTGCAGACACCGTTAAAAAATTTGGGGCAGAAATAATTCACAAATAAACTTCCTGGGCAACTATGGGCGTAGCTCCTTGCAGAACAAGGTGAAGGTACCATGCCTTCACCTGGACACGCCATGCCCAGGCGTGTGGAAGAGCTCACCATCCCATCCCCTTCCTTTTATTGGGATAGGTGAGTTCCAAGAGCAGCCCCCCTCCAATCGGCCAGGCCGGTGCTGACACCATGGACTCCTGGCGAGAGGTTGCCCATCATCTTTAAACATGCCCAAAGGAGAACACGAAGTTACTACCACCGCCCAATTTCCACCCCTAACCTGCCAACCCTAGTGACCAAAGGAAAGCCAATTATCAAATTGTGACTAAATGCGCTACACCCCCTAACCAGGCCATCCCCACTCCCCAGTGTGGAATAGGTGAAAAAATGGTCACCACTAAAATGCAGAGACCACAAAAAATTCCTATTTGGCCTCCGTGGGTGACCCTTTCGGGGCACACTGCAAGATAGGGAGGGCGAGCGGGTGTCCGCTTCTTAAAGAGCTGGGGGCAAAGGAAAAATGCCTGTGGTGCAGCCCTATTTATAGGGCTCACCCAGGCACGCCCCCGGCACCAACGGGCGGCGCAGAACACGCGAAGCCCAGTAATCGTGATCTCGCGGTCACCCGCGAGATCATGGCCGCCTAATTAGGTGGTTTAACGGGCCGTGTTCCTCTTGGCCCCAGGGCAATTTCCAGCTTGCCATTAAAGCGACCAGCCATGCATTTTCACAGAATCAGTTAGTGTCCTGTAAAAGTTATAATGAGTTCCCTCCAAAGCTATTTATAATCTGGTTCCAGAGTTCCAACACATACAGAGAGAGAGAGAGAGAGAGAGAGAGAGAGAGAGAGAGAGAGAGAGAGAGAGAGTGTGTTACATAATAAGATGTGGCAACCAGCTCACCTTTATGATTTGCTGCAGGCAGGGTTGGGCTTGGCTTATTTTGTGGGTGTGGCTTTGTGGTCATGAGACTGCATGGGTGTGGCTTTGCAGTCATGTGACTGGGTGGGTATAGCCAACTTGGGCATTGTCTTCGATCCACAGCTGACCTTGGAACATTTTCTGTCGGTTGTGGTGAGGGGGGCGTTTGCCCGGGTTCACTTGGTGCATCAGTTGCGCCCCTATCTGGACAGGGAGTCTCTACTAACAGTCAGGCTCCTGCTGAAGTGACCTAGGGGAGGCTCTTCCCTTAGGTCCCGCCAAATGACATTGTCTAGTTGATGGGACTTGAAGAAGGTCGACTTTGTGGGACCTAACCAGTTGCTGGGATTAATGCAGCAGGAGGCAGTCATGCAAAAATCTGGTCCAATGCCATGCAGAGCTTTATAGGTCATAACCAGGGGTGGGCTACTGCCCAGACGTGGGGGAATGCGGTGGGCTAGTGAAAATGGAGCTCCACCCCAGAGCACCCAATTTGCATTGAAAGATGTTAAAAGAAAATGCAGGGTGTCCTACATAAGCCACACCCACATTGTGGTAGTAAAAATTTTGGTAGCCCATCACTGATCATAACCAACACTTTGAATTGAATCCAGAAACTAATTGGCAGCCAGTACAAACCACGGAGTGTTGGAGCGTAATGGGCATGCCTGGGCAGGCCCATGACCCCTCGTGTGGCTATATTCTACACAATTTGCAGTTTCCGAACAATCTTCAAAGGTAGCCCCATGTAGAGAGCATGGCAGTAGTCGAACCTCGAGGTGATAAGGACATGAGTGACTGTGAGTAAAGACTCCCTGTCCAGAGAGGGCCACAATTGGTTCACCAGGCGAACCTGGGCAAACATTCCCCTTGCCACAGCCAGCAGATGATGTTCCAAGGTCAACTGTGGATTGAGGAGAATACCCAAGTTGCAGACCCTCTCTGAGGGGGTCAAAATCTCCCACCCTCAGGGTAATGGATGGAAGTGTACTTGGGAGGTCCATCAAGACTAGCTGTGGACTGCCACCTAGCGGGGTTAAAAGAAAATATTTGATCATAAATAGATACCTTTACCAGGCAGTTCTCAATATTTAATATTTAAATTAATATTTAAGCAACCCAGAGTCCTTAGGAAGTTGGCCGGCATACAAATGGAACTAAACAAACAAACAAACAAACAAACAAACAAACAAACAAACAAACAAACAAACAAGGGATTCAGTAAGACTTATGCGCCATTCCAATCGCATCCAATCTTTTGCAGCTTAACAGAGTTTAACAGAAGAAACAAAATGACAAAATAAATGATCACATCATCTCTAAGAGCACCAAGAATCAGAACAATGATCAACTCATTCCCTTCATTGTGCACGGGATCAAAAACTCCTATCAGTTGCTAAAGACTCCCTGAAGCAACTTGGTCTTACTGGTTTTCTGAAAGCCCTTGCAGTGTTAAGGCTAATATAAGCTTTGGGAGAAATGATGCCTTGAGCAATCAGTACAGACAGAAATATGCAATTGATCCTCATTCACTCAGTTGCCATTCAAGGTTACAATTGCACTGAATAATTTACAAAATGATTTACAAAAACAGACTTGGTGATCACAGCATCCCACTGTCAAGAGGTCATCATGTGTGACTTCACTGCCAATTTCTGGTAAGTCACTCTGGCTTATAAATTGATTGATTGATTGATTGATTGATTGAATGAATGAGTGAATGAGTGAATGAGTGAATGAGTGAATGAGTGAGTGAATGAATGAATGAATGAATGAATTTAATGGGGAAGCCATCAGGGAATCATAAATGTGACCATAGGAATTTGTGACATGGGATCTTCTCTAAGGATTGCTCTTGTAAGTTGGCATAGTCATATGACCTTATAAGGTCATAGTCATATGACCTTATGGCTGTGTCACTTAGCAATAGGGTTCCTGAACAACTAAACAAATAATTCCCTCAACACTGTCAGACTTTCTACTAAATCTGCACTTCTATTCTACTAGTTTTTCTCATCATTCCTTTCACCCATTTCCTCCCATGTTGACTGTATGACTGTAACTTGTTGCTTATATCCTAAGATTTTTATTAATATTGCTTCTTCATTGCTTATTTGACCCCTATGACAATCATTAAGTGTTGTACCACATGATTCTTGACAAATGTATATTTTATTTTATGTACGCTGAGAGCATATGCACCAAGACAAATTCCTTGTGTGTCCAATCACACTTGGCCAATAAAAATTCTATTCTATTCTATTCTATTCTGATCCTAATTGCCGTCACTATGTGAGGGCTATTTTTTAAAAAAGGAATGTAAATATGATCCTGGGAGAGTGAGCGGGATGAATGACCCATTAAGGAAGTTAAAAAAAATAGCTGTAGATGTAGGGAAGAAAAAAGCATGAGAAATAAACTCAAAATAACCCCATCTCGATTTTGTTTGTTATAAGATGCAATGGCCTTCCAGGTGCTGTTATAACAAAAAATTGTGAAACCCCTGATGCTGCTGTTCCCAATCTTGCTTACTTGAAACAGTTGTCTGCTTGTTTGTTTGTTTTCCCCTTAATGGAGAAGGAGATGGGATACCTATCCTTACAAAGATTAAAATGAGGGCCCATAATTCCCCGCACCACAAGGGAACTGTGGAGTCTGTCATGGAACAAAAGGTAAGAAGGAAAATTCATGGGGATAAAGAAATGAAATAAACTACTCTGGCTCATTAAGCTTTACTTATTATCTATCAGCTGGAATGCCTGCAGTTCACACACATCACCAACCTGAGGAAAGACTGCTCAGTTATGATCCTGGATTCATTTTGTTCATTCAATAAATTTCTAAGTGGTTCACCCCCACCTTTCCATTGAGTGGGAAACTTTTTGGGTAAGTGCGAGGTTTTCCTTTTGGCATTTCCTTCCAATTCCCCCATCCAATTTTTGCCTTGCTTCACAGAAAATGTCGTTTTGTTTGCTCCACTTTTGATCGAGCCCAAGGTTTATTTGAAAACTAATAATTCCTCAGATATTCATATAAAATGTCGGCTTTCTTTCCATTATGTTAACTACCAGGCATTCCCTCTGGGCCATGAGTGGCATTTTGCAGCCTCCTGGGAACAATAAGGTGCCATCTGTCTAAACTCTTTGCAATTCCAAGGTGGCTTCTACTGAAATTTCCAGTCAAGTTGCTTTAATGTAAATTATATATATATATATATACATGTTGATTATTCAAACGGCAGTAGCAAGGCAAAATGTTATCATTTGAGAGCTGTGGTTCACTAACAATTAGAGGGTCACAGAATCTCCCATAATCCTGAGGTGGGTTAGAATTATTTAAAACATTAAATCGATGTATTAAAAATTATATATTAAATGTGTTAAAAATTATGTATACAATTTTGAATTGTGCTTTAAGTCACCCAGTTCAGAATAAAGCTCTATCCAGGATCTATTGTTCAAGTGCATTGCAAATGGCTTGCTAAAAATGACTAAGATTAGGGGAAACAGACTTTCTCTGGTTTTCTAAAATGTGATGATAAAGGAAAATAGAGAGAAAAGAGTTGCATTCGATAATCAGTACTTAGGTTAGTGGTCGATAATCAGTTCTTAGGTTAGTGGTCCCCAGTTGTAAAAACTAAAGAGGGATGGAGAGATATAGAAAAAGTGAAGTGAAAAGTGAAGGGGGAAAAAAGAATTGTGTTTCTCTCAAAATATTGTAGAAGTAGTCTCACTTTATGATCAGTTGCTTAGCAACCATTTGAAGTTACAATGGACCTAATTGTGGGGTACTTAGAATTTGAATTTGAAGTTCTGACAGTCAGCCCCCTTCCATGATCACATGACCATACTTCAGGTACTTAGGAACCTGATTGCATTTATTGCTGTTTGTAGTGTCCCACAGGCATGTGACCACGTTTTATTACAATTTTGCCAAAAAATGACATTTATTTCTAGTTTTGGGCAAAATTGCACCCACAGCAAAATATTAATTTAATTAATGGTATGGCCTTCATTTAATAAATGCCACAAAAAAGGTAATATAATCAGGCTGGACACATGATTCTCCCATTTTACAACTGTCATGAGTTACAACTGTGACATCATTGTATTGCATTTTGTCATTGTCTGCCTCTTGTTCCAAATGATTCGGTGTAAATCCTATCTTGCTATCAAATCAGATATGTTTATCACCATTATCATCACCATCATAATTTGTTATCTTTCTTGTGATTTACTAGGGGTGTGCAATGCTTTAGATTTTAAAAAATCTTTGCATCAGGTGGCCCAATTTAAATTTTAATTCAGCTTTATGGTATGGTCATGGTTTCACCCAAGCTTCAGCTTGTGTAGCAGTGTCTTCCCAATTGGAACACTAACATGGGAATTGAATTCCTCCTTACTGCACTTCCAACAGTGATGTGTACACCTGTGAGCAAATTTTCATTCTGCAGTGATCTGGTTCATCATGTGGAAGTTTCATGGAAGTTTCAAAGCCGGAGCCCTGCTGATTGACTCAGTCTAACACTGTCTGGGAAAAGGGAATGATTTGTTCACAGAAAATCGGATTGCAACTGGTTTGTCCAGACAGAGTGGGAGCAAATTTTATTCCTATATGAACTTGTGGCTTGTGCAAACAAAGGCAGTGTCAACAATCTGGGTCCTCATTTTACCAACCTTGAAAGGATGAAAGGATGAGTCAACCTTCCATCCTTGTACCCTGTTTGGCCGGCAGGGTGCTGCAGGAGGCATTCATCCAGTGAAGGGCTACTAAACTTTTTACTTCCAACACAGTGGGTGTGGCTTATGCAGGATGCCCTGCATTTTCTTTCAACATCTTTCAGTGCAAATTGGGTGCTCTGGGGTGGAGCTCCATTTTTGCTACCCCACTGCATTCCCCCTCCCTTCCGGGCACTGGCCCACCCCTGCATTCATCCCATCTCCATCCCTATCCCTTCAGTCGGCCCACAGAGGAGAACTACACTTTTTTAATTTATTTTTTATTTATTTATTTAGTCCAATACATAATACACATTGAAGAGGATGGATATGTAGTAATATAAATAAAGAAAAGAATTTAAAAAAAGATATAAAAGTATAGGTGAACATATTTGAAAGGAAGAAAAGATAAATGAGATAAGGAGAGACAATTGGACAGGGGACGGAAGGCACACTGGTGCACTTATGCACACCCCTTACTGACCTCTAAGGAACCTGGAGAGGTCAATCATGGATAGTCTAAGGGAAAAATGTTGGGAGTTAGGGGTTGACACTACTGAGTCAGGTAATGAGTTCCACGCTTCAACAACCCGGTTGCTGAAGTCATATTTTTTACAGTCAAGTTTGGAGCAGTTAATATTAAGTTTGAATCTGTTGCGTGCTCTTGTGTTGTTGCGATTGAAGCTGAAGTAGTCATTGACAGGCTCAATGCTGACCTGGCTCTCAAAGAAATCTAGTTTGATTCCCCCGATGTACAGTATAGTAACTTTCATTATGTATTAGCTGAGATTTCGGGTATAATGCTTGATTCTTTTTTCTTATATCATTTAGGGGCCCAAAAGAACAGAAACCTATGCCACATAGGATTTGTTCATCTTTAATGTGATTTCAAACTCTTAGGAATATTAATTATAGCAAATTAGCAAGTCTACTTTTGCAAAATTGATATACAACCCATTATTTAAAAAATAGATTTAGAAACGTTTAAATCAAAATAGCACAGAGAAGGAGAGACAGGCTTCTTCAGAATAATAAATTCATCTTTTATATCTCTTGTTCCAAGTATAACATTAATTATTTCATACTTCATTTCTTGTTTCTTTCCTTTAATGAAAGCATCTTAATATCAATTATTTTCTATTTTTCCTAGTTGGGTATGATTTTGGCAAAGACTAAGGGTTAAAAGTGCAACATTTTGTGCAGCAATTTCACCCATATCTGCCTGAGCCCATTGAATACAGAAAAATAGCCATCCAAACAAAAACATTCTGAAGACTGAAAATACTTTTCATTGATAGATTAATCAATTAATGTTTTATGATTGGAAATACTACATTTTAACGAAACCTGACTGTTGGTTAGTTTTAACCAACAGTAATTTTCTAAACTTTCTATATCATAAATTTGGGTTAAATGCTTATATGTATAAATCTGAACATAATGATTACATGAAATTATTAATGAATTATTTGGTTACAATGTAATATTCAAGAAATTAAAATTATGTAATTAAACACTTTTATTTATTGCAGTTCTCAATGGTTTCTACTAGAAATAGTTAAGTAAATACTTAACTTTATCACTGAGATCAATAACATTAACTGAACCTTACCCCTGAAACCATTTTTTTCATATGCCAGTCTATTATTCTAATTAATAAATATAGCAAAATACACACATCCCCTTATAGGTTACTTCTAATTTCTTTTAATTCATCAATGGAAAAACAATCTTGCAAAGAGTAATTAATTTAATTTCTTCTGAGAGTGAGTCATTGCTAGATATGTTAAAATTTTCCAACAATGAGGCTTGAAAAACAGCTGCAGCTATGCAAAATTTTTATAGGTTTAATTGAACATCTGTGCATTTTAATTAATTAATTTGAACAGATCAAGGGAAAAAATAAAGCAACTGTAGGTAATGTGAATTTAACAAACTAATTTTAATTTTTGGAGCACTCAGCTAAATGATTTTTTTTGTCATTAATAAGCAAAGCAAAAAATTGCAGACAACAAATAATACTTATCTCAATGTAATTTGCAAAATATCCTAAGCAGCCTAATTGACTACTTATGCTAAACCACATAAATTATATTACATGTTTCTTAAATCCATCTACTTAAGGAAATTCCATTGAAATAAAAAATGCTTCCAGTTAAACATGGTTAGGATTGGTGTGCTAGGCTCGTTGACCTTAATGGGATGGAACTGAAATATTCTCATACATATTAACCTTGATGAAATTACTTTGCCTAGATTGAAAGAAAGTTTGTTTTGCTTGATTATGCCTGGATTATATTATTTTATTGCAAAATGTCTTAAATGGGTCACCCTTCTATAGGTTAGTCTTCAACCAAAGTAAGTTAATCAAGCCTTTCAGAATTAATGGGAGGCACCCTTTATATACAGCAATATAAAAGGATTAAAGGCCATGCTTTTGACAATATATTCCTCCAGCTGTGGAAATTGTGAATTGTTTCTACTTCTGCCTAGAGATGAACTCAAAATTCCCAGTACCAAGCAGTATTAAACTGAAGCAAGGGCGAAGTACATCTTGGAAACATTAACGGATAGTTGTCATAAAGAGCATATAAACTAAACTTTGGAATCCATTGCAAAACCAATCTACCAGTTTTATATTTTTTTTTCTCCCTCTTTTGTTAACACAGGGAATGTAAATTTTGGAAAACAACAGTGTGGCTATCTTCCAAAGTGATCTCTTTTTTTTTTCAGACAGGAAATAAAACTCTGATCTGGATAAAAGTCTCATCAGGATTACAAATTAGACAGAATTTAGCACTGCATATCGGACATTAATACAATCAATTGTGTCCAGAGATATTTCATGAGAAGAGTCCTCAACTCCTCTGCTTGCAACAGAATACTGTACCTTATGCCACCAGACTTGAAATTCTGGGCCTAGACCAGTGTTTCCCAACCTTTTTTGAGCCGTGGCACATTATTCACATTTTCAAAATCCTGGGGAACATTGAGGGGGGGGGGGGCGCAAAAAAGTTTGGACAAAAAAAATCTCTCTTTCTCCCTTTCGCTCTATTTCTCTCTCCCTCCCTCTTTCTCTCTCTCTCCATCCCTTTCTTTCTCCCTTCCTTCCTCTCTCTTTTGCTCTTTCTCTCTCCCTCCTTCCCCCCTCTTGCTGTCTTTCTTTCTTTCCTTTCCTTTCTTTCTCTCTCTCATTCTGTCTCTCTTGCTATCTCTTTCTTTCTCTCTTCCTTCCTCTCTCTTTTGCTCTTTCTCTCTCCCTCCTTCCCCCCTCTTGCTGTCTCTTTCTTTCTTTCTTTCTTTCTTTCTCTTTCTCTCTCATTCTGTCTCTCTTGCTATCTCTTTCTTTCTCTCTTCCTTCCTCTCTCTTTGGCTCTCTTTCTCTCTCCCTCCTTCCCCCCTCTTGCTGTCTCTTTCTTTGTTTCTCTCTCTCTCTCATTCTGTCTCTCTTGCTATCTCTTTCTCTCTCTTCCTTTCTTTCTCTCTCTTGTTCTCTCTCTTCCTTCTCTGCGGAGGCCGGCAAAGCTTTTCCGGGTAGGCTGGCTGGGGGATAGGGCGCGCGTGCGCACGCACCCCCGACGTTCCAAAGAACCTTCTCCGACCTCCGCTGTGAGAAGGTTTTCTCCGAGCGCTCGCCGGAGGAGCTAGAGAAAGGGGCAGATCGAGCGGGAGGGCGGGCGGGCGTCAGCGGTGAGAAGCCAGGGGCGCGAGGGGAACAGAGGCACTGGGGGGTGGGGGCAGCCACGGCGCCGGCCTCCGCACTTTCATCACTCCCCACCCCAAACTCCAACGCCCAGCTCCTTGCGCGGCACTGGAAAAGGGTGCTGAATTGCCGGCTTCTACCTGGTGCTGCCAGGGAATCTCCAGCTGGGTAGGGCTCTCCTTAAGCTCTCCTTTTTCCCTAGGAGCTTGGCGGCACACCTGGCTGTGTCTCGCGGCACACTAGTGTGCCGCGGCACACCAGTTGGGAAACGCTGGCCTAGACAACTTAGAACTACACCGCCATGGGTCTGGCCTAAGTGTAGTTCATAAAGCTATCCACTACAACATCCTACCTGTCAATGACTACTTCGGCTTCAACCGCAGCAATATACAAGCACACAATAGATACAAACTTAAAAGTGAACAACTGCAAATTCGACTGCAGAAAACACAACTTTAGTAACAGAGTTGTCAATGCCTGGAAGATACTACCTGACTCTGTGATTTCATCCCTAAGCCCCTCAAATTTTAACCATAGACTGTCTACTGTTGATCTCACCCCAATTCTAAGAGGTTTGTAAGGGGCTTGTCTAAGTACACCAGTGTGCCTATTAGCCCTGTCCTAATGTACCGTTTTCATTTTATTCATACTCATTTCATGTATTCAAATCATGCTTATACTTATATGTGTTGTGAGTAGCCCATGACCCGGTCAGTTAGTCACAGATTCTGAGGAGGATAAATCGGGTCCGTCTTGGTACCTTAGGCCAGTGTTTTTGACAACTGAGTCAGATAGTGAGAATGAGGAAGAGCTGGAACCTGAGAAACCTGAGGAACCTCCAGAGACTGGGGAAACCCCAATGATGGTAATGTCTGAGTCAGAGACATGGGAGATCAGGAGCCTCCATTAGATGTCCAGGTCAGAAGGTCAAGAAGCAGACAGGAATATCTTTATGGGAAAAAGTTCAGAAGGTGAGTTTATGAAAGAAAGCCCAACCCTTCTTGAATTCCATGGACCTTATCTAACACATCAGGAAGGAGACCCAGGAATGAGAGCACAGGAAACACGAAGCAAATTGTCACCCCAGAGAGCGACACTGGTGAAGTTGTAACCCAAGGACTTAACAGTTCACTTGAACGATGATGATCATTCAAGCCACTCCCACCTGGTCACATGGCTGGCAAGCCTCTCCTACCCAGTCACATGACCATCAAGCCACACCCACAAAATAAGCCAGACCTCTCTAATCAGTTTACAGCAGAGGCCCCCAAATTTGGTTGGAGAATTCTGGGAGTTGAAGTTCACAAGTCTTAAAGTTGCCAAGTTTGGGGGCCTCAGCATATTGCACCTAGCAATGTGGGTCCTCATTTTATTGATCTTGGAAGGATGTTCTTCCAATCTGTATCAGTTTCACAAAAAGGAACATTAAATGTGAACCTATGAAACCATCAAATCAGTATTTCTATATTTATTTAGGGGCATCTCTGAGTTTACTGTAAAATTCAGAACAGCTTTAATCAATATCTTAATGTGAATCATACCTGGACACTTAAAACTACAGGCTGATTATCAGTCAGATGGTTTGCCAACAAAACTATCTTAGCCTTAAGAAAATGAGCTCTGAACCCAGAATTTGTCTCAGTTGATCTGTCTATACAGTTCTAAGAGACAGATACAAAATAAAACTGCTGTGCCCAATCCAGCAAAACAGCACCACTATAATATAAACAGCAGGAAAATAGATTAAAAGTAACCATCAATTCCCATCCTGAAAGATTCATCCCAAAAAGAATGTGTAGGGGAAAAGTGCACTTAAGTTTTGTTGTTGTTTTTTAAACATCAGGAAAATGTACGTTAAAAATGAACACCAGGACAATTTAAGTAAATTATGAATATTTCAGAAAGTTGTGCATAAAATCTTTGCATCTTAGAGAAAGCTGCGAATGAGAAACACATGCAAATTTTTACAAGTCTACGTTATAAAAATCCATTTAAAATTGCTAGAGCAGATTAATAACTGAAAATCTGTGATATTAACACAAGACAGGATTTGAATTGATCTTCATATTCCCAGCAAGAGCTAAGCCATTTTTCTTCTCACCTCCACCCTTCACCCCGAGTGAAAAATTGACTCCCATCTTATAGGACTGCTGTTAGGATCACTGACATGAGGTTAACACAAAGCCTTTCTAAGTCTCCAGCATGAGGAGAGAGGTCAAATATAATGTCATGTTCTACAACACTGCAAAACACTTGCAAGTCTGACATGCTTTTTCATGCCGTAGACAAACCATTTCTAGGGCATCATTTTGTCAGATTTTCTTCGGAAATGAAGAACCCAACAGAGGTACAACTTTTCATGCATTTCATGTGTTCAGCTGCTCATAGTCTGTGGCATTAACAATTTATCATCAAACCCAGTGACTTTCCTGCCAACATATCAAAGTGGCCAGTGGATACATATGCTCAAGTTGGAGCATCTGCTTCTTCCATGTTTCCAACATTAGCACAGACATCAGAATCAGTGGACTATTGAATGCAATTACAGTAAGCGAGACAGACAATAAAGATTGATAGCACCTTCTTCTTTTATCGCGCACCAAAACTAGTGGGGGGTTAAAGCTTTGCCTTGCACTGCCTCCATTTAACAATGATTGAAAATATGCAGTTGTGGTGTCAGAGTCAAGAGGCAATGAGGAGATATCCCCTACTTTGGGTTGCTTTGTTTGCTGGATACATAATCAAATTGGTTGAAAAGGGAATTCCCCCCTTCTTCCAAAATGAGCAATAAATGCTATACTGTACATTAATGATGAAGATTTACTTAGCATTGTTCTATCCAAGACACGTGGGAAGTGGAACTCTTCTTTTTATCTCTCGGCAAGTTACAAATGCAGAGTTCAACATTTCTCAGTTTATGATTCTGCCGACAGATCTCTAAACACAGACTTGCCTGGTTAGTTTTGTGACTAACCTGTGTGTCCTACAGATATGTAATTAATAAAAACCTTAACTATAGTGGAATTCTAATTATTTCCACTTCAGAAAGGAGCAGGCGAATCAGAATGAATGACGGGAATTAAGAAGGCGCCAGATCTTTGCTTTTGCTGTACTCCTATGAGCCTTAATAGGTTTAAGTGCTTAAATATGTATAGAATTTCATCTTCAGATTCTGCTCTGACTTCTATTTTAAAAAATAGAGGCACTAATTGGTGTTACGTGGATCTCAAATTCTCAATTCCAAATCTATAGGGGAAAAAAGATACACTTGGATATTCAGATTCTGCTCCTTGACTTCTTCATCCACTGCTACACATGCACATCCAAAAATCTGTGTGATCTGGTAATGCACATTCTGTGTTGTATTCTCTCCCGTTTTGTTTAGAGAGTATCTGGTTGAGACAGGACCTTTAAAAGAACTATCAAATATAGTTCTTTTAAAGATCAATATGGAAAAGCCTAGGATTTTGCAATAGCAATAGCATTTAGGCTTATATACTGCCCCGTAGTGTTTTACAGCATTATGCACAGTTTAAAATTTAAGCATTATTTGCACATTTTGCCTCCAACAATTTTTACAGACCTTGGAAGGATGGAAGGCTGAGTCAACCTACAGCCCCATCAGGATCGCACGTCAGACTCTGAGCTCTAGTTAGCTTGTAATATTGCAGTTTAACTACTCTGCCATGAGGACTCCTAGCTCCTAATTTAGACCTTGTGCATATATCTAAATAACTGATGTTGTATTTGAAGGACTTTGGTTGTTGCTGGCTTGATATCTATAGCCTATATGCAATAAAAAAATCTAGTCTGAGTCATATCTGAGTGTCAGTAAACCAATTCCAGAATAAGGGTAGAGAATCTAGAGTTACAGCTATAACATCCTGAAAATGATATCTATAGCCTTAAAATTAAGGTAGATATTAAATCAAGAATGACACCAGTGGTTTGAAAGTATCCCTACTTTGGTGCTTAAAGTAGAATATTTTTTTATTTTGTAACCTACTATACTAGCATTGTGGGTTGATACAACTCTGCAAAACATTTGCGCAAAGTGAGGTCAGACTTTTTTTTAAAAAAAAATCTCTGTCCTTTTAAAGGAGGACAGAAAGTTTCTTTTTCTACCTTTGTGGCTTGGGAGATGCATGATTTTTGTGTGTGTTCCCTGTCAGCCTTTGGAACTGTCAGATTCAGAAGATGAAGATGATGTAGAACCTGTAAATTACCTTAATTTAAGAGATGTGGAGGAGGAGGCTAATGGTGAATTGGTAGAACATCCATCTGACGAAAGTATGGAAAGTAATAATTCTTCAGATAGTGGGGGTGTTGAGAATAGTCCTTGGTTAAGTGCAAAATTCCAAAGATTAGAGAAAAGAAAAAAATGAACTTGGGGAAGAGGTTTTAAAATGCTATTCAGAGTGTGCAAATTAATTAATTACATCACATCCAGAATTGACCGGAAGAGATAAATGCTTTTCTTCAAAGTGCTAGAAACAATATGGAGTCGTATGCCATTTCTCCGGAGCAGTGAGTTTTTATATTTCATGATAAACTATTTTTAATAGCGTGAACCTGACTCAGAGATAAGAAAATGTTTTGAAGCCTGTTATTTTAGAAAGAATTATAACCTCGTAGTTTAATCCGTTTAATCCGAATGCAATTTGCATGCTGGAGCTATAAATGACATAATCCAATGTGGAAGGAAAAATAAAAGAAATGTTGTTTTGAAAGTTACAAGCCTAAAGCTCGTATTCTTGGAGCAGCCAGCCAGATCCCAGCCCAGATCCAGAACACATGCTAGCCACGCCCACAGTGTGGTAGTAAAAATTTTGGTAGCCCATCACTGCTTCCAACTCTGTTCCTCTGAATAAATTGAACCGGTGGTTCGACTAGAAGACCTCCAAGGGCCCTTCTAATTCTGTTATTCTGAATAAAAATTGAGCAGGGAGTTGCATTGCAAGACCTCCAAGTTTGAGCCACAGCAACGTGTGGCCGGGTATGCCTTGCAAGGTGGACCCTACAGGTTCAAATCCCGGTAAAGTTATGGCTAGCTGAAAAGAGCAAAAGAGCTTGAAGTAGATCTAAATAAGTCTCCCTTCCTTTTCATTATCAGCAAAAATATGGTGTGTGCGTGTGTGTATGTGTGTGCGGCATATTTTTGCTGATAATTCAACATATGTATGTATGTATATATGTGTGTTTTTTTCTGTCAAATCAACCTGGTATACCCAAATATGGGAGGGAGCATACTGCTTCCCTTTTGCCTCTCGGCCTCTCTTGTTCCCTAATACAAGCCGAGACAGAAGAAAAACCTGTGGCCTAGTGGTTAAAAGCTACTGCCTTATAGGCAGAAAGCCCAGGTTCAAAACCTGGTAAGGGTATAGCTAGCTGATGAGAACTAAATAGCTTGAAATAGATCTATACTAATCTCCCTTCATTTTCATTATCAGCAAAAATATGTTACAGACACACACAGAGAGAGAGAGAGAGAGAGAGAGAGAGAGAGAGAGAGAGAGAGAGAGAGAATGCTGATAATTTATTTATTTTATTTATTTATTGGATTTGTATGCCACCCCTCTCCGTGGACTCGGGGCGGCTAACAACACTGGTAAAAAGAGCATGTAACAATCCAATACTAAAACAGCTAAAAACCCTTATTATAAAACCAATCACACATACAAACATACCATGCATAAATTGTAGAAGCCTAGGGGGGAAGAATATCTCAGTTCCCCCATCCCTGATGGCAGAGGTGGATTTTAATGATACATACATACATACATACATACATACATACATACATACATACATACAAGTAGGTTTTGGCATATTTGGGTCTTTTCCTGTGTAAGGTTGATAGAATCCTGGTGATGTTTCGACGAGATCCCACTCGTCATCTTCAGGCTGGTGCTTTCGGCTTTGTACTCAGACACCCGTCTCAGGAGAAGGGCGGCATAGAAAGTAAACAAACAAACAAACAAACAAACAAACTCTTAGGAATCGAAAGCCTAAAGTTCCAAGGCAAATCATGTTAGCTGCATTTAAATAACTTATATGACATTAAACCATATTTAAGAGTTTTCTGTTCCCTTCTTATCCACTTGTTGGGGGCTGCACGCCTGCTCTACATCACATTGTCTTAGAACTGCTTAGGAAAAGTCAATACACAGTGCATTATTAAATAGCAAGAGGAACTGTTATTGATTGGATCCTGAGAACAAAAATAATATTAGCTTCGGAATCCTTGCTAGCCTTATTTAAGGCTCCAGATCTAACACTTCAAAGATCTGGACACAATGCATACAAATTTTGGAATCTCGTTACTGCCACCTGGTGATCATCTGGAGTTTCGTAGCCCATATAATAATAATAATAATAATTAATAATTTATTAGATTTGTATGCCGCCCCTCTCCGAAGACTCGATTGCCCAAACCTTAGCTAATTTATTATATTTCTTCTTAAAACCATATAATTAATATTTGGATAAAGTAATCATTTAGAGATGGCCAAGCATCTTAGAATAAGGTACTGAATTTTTATTTTGTCTTTAAACTAACAGATCTGATTCTGATTGACTATAAGTGGACAAAATATCTTAAAAATAATACATGCCTATGACTTATAGTAGTGAATTTCTTTCCTATGCCTGGTCAATTTTAAAAAGCAGCATTATGACCCTTTGTTATATTACACACACACACCCACACACACACACACGCACACCAGTAATACATGTTGAAGTATAAATTATTTAAAAATTAAAGCTATTTAGAATAATGGCCCTCCAAACACAAAGTATTTATTTCGCCTTTCAGCATCCAGTATTTATGGCATTGATTTTTTTTCTTTGCCATTTACTTAGTATTAGAATTGCATGGACCTCATCAATAAAAAATGAATTTTGATAACTTTGAAAACAGCTATATTATTTTTCCCTTTCATTTGTAGCAATTTTTCCTCTCCTCTCAGTGGTATTACTGCAGTAAGTCAGTCATTATTTCTTTATGTTTCCTCTCCTTTGGCTTTAGTATTTCATTTGCCTTTACGGCACCCATCTTGTGATCGCAAATGGAGGGGGGGGGAGAGAAACAGAAGCATTTTTATTTCTTTTAACAGTTGAAATGGCTGCAAGTGATTTAACTGTCATTTAATTTGATTCCTCTCTTCTGTCTGTGGAGAAATATGTTTAATGTACTGGAAATTATGTTAATAAGAAAAAGCATTATCTCATTTAATGAAATAAATATACAAATATTTCAAAATAAAATAAAGAGGCAATCTTAGCGAGGGGAGATGAAAAAAAATCTTGTGGTTTGCATAAAATAACATCAATGGGGGGGGGGATTTAACAAATGCACTGAAATGGACTGAAAAAGAAGAAGAGGTGGAAAAAAAACCCCAAACTCAAAAGTAAAGGACAATAAATAATAAAGAAGGCAATGGAAGTATATTCAGATACTTTTAAAACACAGAGGAGGAAACGGGGGGGGGGGGGGGTTGATATCAATGGAAAAATGGACTTCAGTTCTTTTGTATTTCTGCAAGCCAGCTTGGTCTTCTCTATTTTGAACGGAGTTGTAGTTCTGTGTGATTTTCTCTCTGCGTCTATTACTGAAATACTATTTTCTCTTTCCTTTATATACGTCTCCATCCCACTGCCCCCACCCACCAAATCCCTGTCTTTATTCACAAAACAGAGTTTTATTTACAGCAAAGAATTCTGAGCTGCCTTAATTCTGGCTAAATCCCAGCCTCTAATAATGCCACAACAAAGCCTTTACATATGGAAAGTAACACGAGAGCAACATTCACCAAGGTTAAACAACTACCATTTGTGTTGAAAGCAAAACTTGCTGCAATTAAATAATAAAACCATGACCACTGCAACAGAAAGCCATAATTAGCAATTTAATTACTGGCATCAGAATGCCACTAAAAAGATGTCAATAACAAAATCAAAATCTGGCGTGACAAACAGATTTCACTCTCTTCTTTGTGTGATTGGGTTGACTGTCAATTTTTCTCTTAGCAACTAATATACATGTAGACGTTCCAAATAAGTTTTTGAATCACCTCATCCTGCACTGACATTCTGCCAAGGATATTATTTAACATTTGCTAGAGATTGTTTCTTAAGCTTCTACATTTCAGTTGGTGAATTCTTTTGGAAAACGAAAAAAGACCAGCACAATCAGTAACAAGCTTTTGACAGCAAAATATGTTCCAAGTGAGTTCAAGGTAATTTTTAGGATTTGTATGGATCTTAAAACATTCTTCTTCAAAATATAAAGACAAATCCCACATTTGGGAGCAATAATGAGCCCCCTTTTCTCTTTCTCACAAGAGACTGGGATCTGAGTCTACCTCTAATTCCACACAGATCTGAAAACATATAAAGAACTTGTTTATTTTTTTTAATGTCTTGTGCTGAACCTGTTCCAATAATGTTCTATTGAATTTCACAATGTTTATACTACCAACAACACTACAAAATACAGAAAAGGTCATTTCCTTTTGATATCTTTTCCTGGTGGCATAAGAAAGAGTTAATTAATAAGGAAGAGGGCAATTAAATAGTGCAAAGTTTCCACATATAAGGATAACATCTTACCTTCTTAGTCACCTCTTTGCATTCTGAGGACCTGGGCTTATAGGAATCTATATGTTCTGCTTCCATCCTTTATTCCCAAAAGACTGTTATATTTTTAATAGCTAAAAACTGGGATGAACTTCCTTAGTCTTCTTCCACCTGGTGTCCCAGTGTTGGATTTCAAGTCCAATAATCTTCTAACTGCTAGTTGAAATTCCATGCATTTCGAACACATCTGGAAAACCCAAGAATAGGGGGAACTGGAGAACTCCATAATTAATTGAAAATATTCTGAAATATCAGTCTGCATTGGCCATCAATATTAGATTGCCAGTATCATAACTATATCTTCCTCTTTCTACTGCTCTATCTTCAAATCAAATAACTGATTCCATAGCAGTCTGGCACCACTGGGTTGAACTTCTGGTGCCAGGATAAATCATTTAGGTGGAAGGCAGACTGGTAAGGAGGCCACCTTGTATCAACAGCAGTAACATCTGATATCAGGTGTTCTGTCTGGGTTCCCCCAGACCTCAACACCAACTGGAAAAAACAGCCAGACACTCTGGTAAAAGCCAAAAGTATTTTATAACTGGAAAAAATAAGCACAGAGGAAAACCTGTTCTTCCCAACAGACAGGATATAATACGGTACAGCAAGGTCCTGATGTCCAGTCAATACAGCAAGCTTCTTGCTGGCACACACCCCCAAGGTTTCAATAGTCAAAGGCACAAACCAGGATTCCAAGACGCCAAAGTTCACAGTCAGGTCCCACGACTCTCAAAGATAAAACTCCACAAGCCAGGAAGGGTGGGTCTGCCTTTTAGCCTTTCCCAAGAGCACCACACCCAAACCCAGCTGTTGCCACTTTAATGCTGAAAGTATTTAGCCAATTGATTCCGTCTCTGAGTAGCTCTTCGTTGTCGCAGATCAATTATGGCTTGTGCACTTTCCTCTAAGGAATCCAGGCTGCTTGCTGGGGAGAGCTCCCCCTGGTGGGACTCTGGCTGTCCTCCCTCTTCTTCAGCCTGGGATTCCTCCTCCTCGTCTGTCTGCACCTCCTGTTCCTCAGCCTCTCCCTCTGAGCTGGAAACCGACAGAAGGTCAGCCGTTCCCGGAGGGGCCTCAGACGGAACCACAACATCAGGAAGAAGAGAAATATTGTGACAGGATTACCATGTCAGTGCAGAATCCCCACTTAGTCATGACACTCCTAGGATGGTTTTGGGTCCAAATCCTTCAACCTAATCTGAAAATATGGGTTATAATTAATGACCTGGTACACAGATACCTCCAGGATTGTATTTTCCAACCAGATCATCTCAAGACAAATTGTGGTTGATATCATCAACCTCCCACTGCCCCCAACATTCAGGAAACTAAAGGCAGAACTCTTCTGTAGGCTTTTCCCCTGGTGTATGGACACAATGTTGTTGTTGTTGTTGTTTGTTCTCATCTTAAATGTTTTAAATATTTTTAAGCCTACCATGGAAGTTTTAAGGTTATATCTGTTTTAAATTTATTTATTGTAACTGATATAGCCACCATCTGATATATATGATTTTCGGTGACTATAAAATATACTGTTACAGTTGATGTTTACATCTTTGCCATAAATCACCATGATCAACTCACTGAAATAAGTGGTATCCAAGCTAAACAGAGCAATGAATAAATAAACAATGTCAACAAAGAGACAGTACATTTGCACTCTTTCCACTTATATCTTCAGTGCTTCATTTGTACAGATATCTTTAGAATATAATATTATAATGAGAACTACTCACTAATTTTATGCTGGACAATATCTCTTGTACTTCCAAAAAGAGAAATTACTATCTATAATAGCGAAGAGATTCAGGCTAAGGTTTTAAGATGCAGGTTATTTTGAGCTTGCCTGAAACCCTCTGTTCTTGCAGTCAGGAAGTATTCATGAGGTCAAGGTTACTATCAATTTCTATCAACATTGTTATAACTGTTATCTTCATGCTGAAGTTTCTTTAAAACTTCTTTATCATGCACTTTCAGTGTGCCAGAAATTATTATTCCTGTCTAACTGTTTGATATATTAGTATTTGCAAGAATGTACAAGCTTTGTTTGTTGATTTCTACATAGATTCCTTTGACAAAATACAAGTCATGGCTTGACACTTTTCAGAAGGAATGCTAAATATATTTGTCTCAGCACCAACTTCTTTATGTGATAGCAGATAAATACAGAGGATTGTTTATTAACAGTATATCGAAGCCATTAATTCTGTAGTAGGTGGAAGTACCGTAACTATAACATTATTTCAGAATAAAGCAAGATGGAAAGCATTCATTAAAATATCAATGTTGGGTGGGAGGGGAATGCATGATTGGGGGAAGTCAATATCAACAGGTGAGTTTTTAAAATGTATTAAAATATATGATAGGCTATAAAGAAACATAGAAACATAGAAGTCTGAAGGCAGAAAAAGACCTCATGGTCCATCTAGTCTGCCCTTATACTATTTTCTGTATTTTATCTTAGGATGGATATATGTTTATCCCAGGCATGTTTAAATTCAGTTACTGTGGATTTATCTACCACGTCTGCTGGAAGTTTGTTCCAAGGATCTACTACTCTTTCAGTAAAATAATATTTTCTCATGTTGCTTTTGATCTTTCCCCCAACTAACTGCAGATTGTGTCCCCTTGTTCTTGTGTTCACTTTCCTATTAAAAACACTTCCCTCCTGGACCTTATTTAACCCTTTAACATATTTAAATGTTTTGATCATGTCCCCCCTTTTCCTTCTGTCCTCCAGACTATACAGATTGAGTTCATTAAGTCTTTCCTGATATGTTTTATGCTTAAGACCTTCCACCATTCTTGTGGCCTGTCTTTGGACCCGTTCAATTTTGTCAATATCTTTTTGTAGGTGAGGTCTCCAGAACTGAACACAGTATTCCAAATGTGGTCTCACCAGCACTCTATATAGCGGGATCATAATCTCCCTCTTCCTGCTTGTTATACCTCTAGATATGCAGCCAAGCATCCTACTTGCTTTCCCTACTGCCTGACTGCACTGTTCACCCATTTTGAGACTGCCAGAAATCACTACCCCTAAATCCTTTTCTTCTGAAGTTTCTGAAGAATTAGTTGCCAGGCTTTTGTTGGTTAGATCTTTCCAGGGAAACTACCACCCATTCTGCCTTGTGCATCCTTGCCTTTATGGCTTTGATTTTCCTGAACCTTGGGTTGTCCTGCATTTTGGACTACGGTCTTGCTCGTGGATTTTGGACTCATTACTTTGAACTTCAGGTTGGACCTGAATTGTAGATTTCTTGGTGTCTTGTCTTGCCTTTGCTTTGAATTTGGTATCCTTGTTCCTAGCCTGAGGTTGGAATTCAACAGGACTTTGCCTTGGGTGCAAGTGGGAATCTGAGCTATTAACGTTAAGAATTTGAACTATCAATTAATTTATTTAGTATATTTCTATGCCTCCCTTCTCCACAGTCTCAGGGTGGCTTACCACATAAATAAATACAAGATACAAAAGTAGAACACGTAAGAAATCTAACATTAAAAAATAGCCTTAAAAACCCCAATTCATAAAAGCAATAATCCACATTCATCCCATCAAATTACACATTCATATCATTGCCCGGAGCTAGATAATAGCACTCAATGGCCCCAGGCCTGATGGCAAAGATGGGTCTTCAAAGCCTTGCGGAAGGCCAGGAGGGGGGGGAGCGATACAAATCTCTGGAGGGAGTTTATTCCAAAGGGCTGGAGCCGCCACAGAGAAGGGTCTCTCCCTAGGTCCCACCAGATGGCATTGCCTGGCTGATGGGACTTGGAGAAGGCCGACTGTGTATCATGTATCTGCTGGGATACATGAGCCAGAAGATGGTCCCGTAAGTAATCTGGTCCTAAGCCATGTAGGGCTTTATAGGTCATAACCAACACTTAAAATTGCATCTGGTGACCAATTGGCAGCCAATGCAGCCAATGAAATACTTGTGTGTGTGGATTGAAACAGAATAGGCTGCCTTGAAAGACTGCCTGAAAACTTAATTTGATATAAAATGCCCTGGCCCTTGTACTCAGAGGTGTGGGGCTTTGGGCAGATACAGTAGTACCTCTAGATATGAGTTTAATTCGTTCCAGAAGGGAGCTTGTATGTTGAACAACTTTGTTTTTTCCCCTCCGAGATAACCAGAAGCAAGAAGTCTTGCGCCACCTAGTGGACGCTCAGCTCATATCCCGAATTTGAGCTCGGGTCTGGAACAGAAATTTCTCTCCCCTCGTGGCTCGTAACTTGGAATACTCGCATGTGGAGCAGCTCATATCTAGAGGTTCTACTGTATTAGTCTTGAACTGGGGCCATACATTGGCTCCCTGTTAGCTTTTGGGTGCAATTTAAACTGCTGGTATTAACCTCTCAGTTGGTATCTGGATACTGCAAGTCCCCATTAGAATTGGTCTATCTACTTCCATTGCAGTGGGATAGTCCAGAATTATTAGGGGCATTTCTCAAGGTACTCCCTGGAACATTGTTGGGACTGGTATCTGAATAACCTCCCACTGGAGATCCATTTGCCCCTAGGATTGTTGGCCTTCTGGGAAAAGCTGAACATAGAATTTTCCCAGAGGGCTTTTAGGGCCTTTCATTACATATTTTGCTGAATTTAATGCTTTGTTTCTCTGTTGTTTCATTTTCTTGTTTCTTCATTTTTTTGTCCGATGAGACACCAAGATCCTTGTGATTGCAGTGGAATAACAAACTTGATGGATGAATAAATAAATATTCTTAGAAACTCATATTCCAGCAACAGAAATGTCTGCATTGGCCTAGTGTAAAGTGACCAGATTTTAAGATTGGGAAAGAGGGGCACCATTGAGCGCAAGGGTGGGGGTGGGGGGTGTTGCCCCCCAAAAATTCTTTCTTTCTTTCTTTCTCACTCTCTCTCTTTCTTTCTCTCCCTCCCTCTCTCTTTCTTTCTGTTTCTCTATTCCTTCCTCTTTTCTCTTTCTCTCCTTCCCTCCCTCCCTCTTTCTTTCTTTCTTCCTTTCTTTTCTTTCTTTCTCTCTTTCTTTCTTTCTCTTTCTCTCCCTCTTTCTTTTTTCTCTCTCTCCCTCCTTCCCTCCCTCTCTTGGGGTGGGGCAAAGACCCTGCACAGCTGGCCGGAAGTAATCACAAAAACCTCCGGCTAAGCTGGGTTGGGGCGGGGAGGGCGAGGCAGCAGTGGAGAGCTCGGAATCCCCTCCCTCCAGCCTCTTCCCAAGGGGGCTGGTTGGGAGAAAAAAAAGTGGGACATTTTTCAAAGGGCGCAGGACGGGGGACAACTAATGAAAAAGCAAGACTGTCCCACTGAAAGCAGGACATCTGGTCACACTCGCCTAGTGGCTACGAGCTGTTTTATGGAAACATTGCCATAACAGGTTCACTCACATCTTCAAAGGATATAGTACAATATTAACTCATTTGCAAAGTTTGTCTACAAATACAATTGACACACTGAATGATGATCCTTATGACTCAGTTCTTTGCATTCCAAACAAACCATCAACGGTTTTCTCTTCTACTTAATCAGTATATCTATTTTTTAAAACCAGCTTATAAATGCACTAAACATTTATAACCTATCCATCTAAATAGAAGTTGCTTATCTGAAATTATATATTATATCATGTATATGACTGGCTTTCCATATCATGCTGAGTCATGGCTTGTGAACAAGCTATAGCAGCCTAGTTTACAGAACTTGTTCAAAATATTGTTTTAAAAATCCTTATTGTCAGGACTAACGCATCAAGCTAACACCAACACCACCCATAAAACATGTTTAGCTTAGTACAATATGTAAAAGTAGCCACTGTCTATGCATGCATTTAATGCAATGAATTATTGGCCCTCCAGGGAAGAAAATCATTCATGCCACATTTGCCAGCAAGGAGAAACTAAGCAGGGCAGAGAGGCTTGTTTGACAAAGCTTGTACAAAACCATAAATATGATAATCTTGCACTCCCCAAATTAGTGACATGCTGCTATCCTTGGTTGTCATGGAGAATAAAGATCTCTAAGAATAAGGTTATTATTTTAATAAAGAGGAAAATGATCTTATCAAAGGAATCCATTCCTTAGTGCTGTGATGAACGTGTGTGTCCTAAAATTGGTTATAGTTCTAAGCAGAGAGGAAGCCAACATGGATTTGATCCTGTGACACTCAGGACAGGTTAAGAAACGCCAGTGTGGTTGAACTATTTAATGGAATATTTTCAAAAAGTCAGAGAAAATCTTATTTGACTTCAGGAATAGGAGCATCTTTTAAATTAAGAGAATGGTAAGATACACATAATAATGGAATGTCATGAGAGTCAAATGCTTGTGAATTAAACTTAGAATGTATCTTGGATGTCAAGAGGATTAATAAGCAGTATTTTTAAAAAATCAGCAAATGAAACAGCTCAAATTAGGAGAAAAGAGATAAATGCATAAAATAAAATCATAAAATAAAGAAGACAACCTTCATTATCTCAGGTTCTATGATTGTCCTATAACCTTTGTGAAGTGGCTCTTGAACACATTCAGCTGAAATATAGCACGTTGGATGGTTAATAATGATGACACTGAATAATGTCAACCCTCTTTGAGATACCTAACATCCCCATGTTGAAACAAAGTTATCGATCTATGGGCTGCTTCCAAAATCAATACAAAATGCTCACAAATAATGTATAAAGCCCTATGTGACAAGCCCAAAGTATTTACATGGCCACTTCTCCCGGATAGTCCACTCTACCTATAAGAAATAAGCCTTGATACAAAGCTCAAAGTCTACTGAGCAGTAGTGCTAACTATCCTGATGTATGGCAGTGAGACTTGGAGGCATGCTAGGCAATTGAACTCCTTCCATATGACCTGCCTCTATAGAATTCTGAGGATCTGGTGGCAGGATAAGGTGCCAGACAAAAAGTTCTCTCCAGAGCAGGCCTGCCATCAATTCCCACTCTAATGATGAAAACACAGACATGCTGAGCAGGCCATGTTGTGAGCTGCCCCGATTGTTGTGAGCCGCCCTGAGTCCGCGGAGAGGGGCGGCATACAAATCTAAATAATAAATAAATAAATAAAATAAAATAAATGTTGCCAGGATGGCAGACCATTGTATCCATTGATGGGCTCCTATGGGTACGGTCAGGTATGCAGTACCAGTAGCAAAATTGGCGGGACCCAGGGGAAGAGCCTTCTCTGTGGCGGCCCCGGACCTCTGGAACCAATTCCCCCCCCCCGAGATTAGAATTGCCCCCACCCTCCTTGCCTTTCGTAAGCTGCTTAAAACCCACCTCTGCCACCAGGCATGGGGGAATTGAGATACTCTTTCCCCCTAGGCCTTTACAATTTTATGCATGGTATGTCTGTATGTATGTTTGGTTTTTATAATAATGGGTTTTTAACTGTTTTTAGTATTGGATTACTGTTATATACTGTTTTATTATTGTTGTTAGCCGTCCCAAGTCTGCGGAAAGGGGCGGCATACAAAATAAGTAAGTAAGTAAGTAAGTAAGTAAGTAAGTAAGTAAGTAAGTAAGTAAGTAAATAAATAAATTAATTAATTTGGAGCTCCACCCAAGAGCACCCAATTTGCACTGAAAGATGTTGAAACAAAATGCATAAGCCACGCCCACAGTGTGGTAGTAAAACTTTGCGTAGCCCATCACTGATTTCATCCCAAAACAGCTCCTCTATGGTGAGTCATTTAAATGAAAGCAATTGCACGGGGACAAAGGAAGTGATACAAAGACACGTTGAAAGCCTCCTTCAAGTCCCTAGATATCAACCATTGTCACAAATGCTGTGACAACAGTGCCCACGCCTGTCTGCCCAACAAGTGGCAGAACATTTTGTGCCCGTATAGGCCTTACCAGCCAGCTGTGGCTACATCGCGGACAGCCCACAACCTGTTAGATGTCAAGGTCCTCTTCAAACATGATTGACAAACATCATCACTTCCAGATAGTCCACTCTGCCATCATAGTTCATCAATGGGGAACTTTTTACAAATTCTGTCACCAATGTGTTTAACATCAACAACCACAGTGCAATGGTTTTGTCAATGATAGGATCCATATTGTGGAATAAATGGCCATTGGAATTCTTGTTACATTCTAGGAGGAAATTCAAACTTTGAAATTTCCACATATCTATTGCAAGTTAATGTTTTATAGACTATCCTTTTTTAAAACAGTTCGTTGTAACCTGCACAGAGTTACACAAGACCAGGAAGCATTTCAATTGTAACAAAATTGAAGAAGCAAATCTAAAGAAGGATAAAGAGATTGCAGAGATACTAAATTAGTCCTTAATTCTTCTTCTCACTGTAGAACAGTGTTTCCCAACCTTGGCAACTTGAAGATATCTGGACTTCAACTCCCAGAATTCCCCAGCCAGCATTTGCTGGCTGGGGAATTCTGGGAGTTGAAGTCCAAATATCTTCAAGTTGCCAAGGTTGGGAAACACTGCTGTAGAAGAAGAGCTGATGCTGAATCAATGCAGGTTATCTTTGACTTATAACCACAATTGGGCCCAAAAATTCTGTTGTTAAGTGAAACATTTGTTAAGTGAGTTTTGCCCCATTTTGCAACCTGCAGTTGATACGTTAGTAACCCAGTTGTTGAGTGAATCTGCCTTCCCCATTGTCTTTGCTTGTCAGAAAATTGCAAAAGGGAATCACATCAGCTTGGGACATAGAAACAATCATAAAAATGAACCAGTTGCCAAGTATCTTAATTTTGATTACTTGATCATGGGGATGCTGCAAAGGTCGTAACTGTGAAAAAGCAGTCATAAGGCATATTTTTCAAAACTATTGCAACTTTTGAACGGTCACTAAATGAACTGTTCCAAGTTGAGGACTACCTGTATTCGTAGGCACTAAAAGTTTTAAATAACCTAAATTTTAAAAACCCTTCTAATTAAATGAAAGCATATAATACAAGCATAGGGCCAGGAGATAGGAGAGAAATCTAATAGACATGTTTAAAAAGAGATCTTGAAAACTGTAAGTTCATTGGCTGCGTGTCTTTACCAGATACATTGATGGAATGACTAATTAAATGTAACTTTACCAAGCAAGAATAAAAACTAGTTTTAAAGAAACAACTTGATTTCTGAAATGGGAAATTCTATTTAATTATGTCCACTTTAGGATAGATCCGATTTCCTGACATGCATTCCTAAGAGCTGAACATACAGTTTTTGTGATACTTAAGTAATAACTCTACCTACATGATGTATAACATCAATATAGTATGGAAACATAAATTAATATTTTAAAATAACAATTTTTAGCAGCAAAGTAGTACTCTTCTTTCATGATTATATTTCCATTTAAACCTATATTTTAAAAATATAGATTTCTTTTTCTAATATTCTCTGTCTATCTGTCTGTCTGTCTCTTTCTCTCAGTACATGTGTGTGTGGAAATACAGGAAATAGTATAAGATGGACCATGAGGTCTTTTTCTGCTGTCAATCTTCTATGTTTCTAGGTGTGTGTGTTTGTGTGTGTGTGTAAGAGAGAGAGAGGGGGGAGAGAGAGAGAGAGAGAGAGAGAGAGAGATTTCTCTGTGTGTACAGTCTGTTTTAAGCCTGAGAACACAATAATCACATTTTTATTGAACTGCAATCTATTTATTTTATTTGTTTGTTTATTTATTCCCCCCCCCCCCATCTCAACACAGGTGATTCCGAGAACTATTCCGGAACCTGACTGAAGAATGGAAAATCAACATTCTAAATTCTTGAAGAGGTTTCAATAAACTTGTCCAATAACCATGATTTACTGGGAAGTCTTTTAACAATTCTCTCACCTGAGCAAACTCAGGTCTCTCACCTAAGATTTCTGAGCAAATGAAACAATCATGAGATAATAAGAGAGGTCCTTTTATGGATCACTAACTGGGTAAAGAACAGAAAGAACAGTGTAGAAATAAATGAGCAGCTCCAGGTTTTTTTTTACTTAGCATGGGATATGATCAAGCCAAATCTCTCGTTAAGCAGCATGTAGCAGTCACCGAGCATCAGTTGGATTCCAGTTTTTATTGCCAGTGAATCCAACAGGTAATTTGCCTCTCCTATGCCCTATTTAACAAATCTTGAAGTATTTAATCATTAAAGTACTGTGTGAAGAAATAGCCATCTGGTTCAGGAGAAAGGGAGAAAGGCACTGGAGACAGGATGGAGGCTAATTAGGAAGAGGGTCCATTTGTTGATGAAGCAGAACCACACATTAAGAACATGTGATTCTGGGCACATTAAGCATATGTGATTCTGGGCAGCTGACTACATGGAGTGGAGAGTGGGGACAGGGGGTTATACCTTTTCTTGGGCTTTGCACTTGAGCTTCCTGTTTCTGTGCAAGAACATGTATGTATGTGTTCTGTCGGGCTCTCTGGTAGACTCCTCCCAAAAATTCACAGGTACAAATTTCAGACACACACACATTTGAAAATTCAAAACAATGTTGTTTATACTGAAAATACAAATAAACGAAGCACTCTTTTTGTATAGCAAAGAGCATTTGTCTCCAAACAAATTGGTAATTTGTACAAGTCCCTTATCAGTTCTGTGATACTTAGCTTGCAGCTGTGAGGCAATTCACAGCCCTTCTTCTTTCACAAAGTGAAACACACTTTGCTCTGGTTTAGTTTCAAAGCGGGGGAAAATCAGCACATAAAAATCGAAGTCAGTAAAGCAGGCATGAAACACAACATCAGATAATACTCCACAATGGCCAAACCCACAGGCTGCTATTTATAAGCAGCCTCACTAATTACCACAGCCCTACCCAACCACAGGTGGCCTAATTTTCTTTGATAATAATCTCTCAGTTGTTGTTGCCTATGCATCGCTCTCCTCATGCGTGGCTGTATCATTAACTCTTGTTCTGAATCCAAGGAGGAGCTAGATAATTGATCTCCTTCTGAGATGTCTGCCCCACTCTCCTCCTCCCAGTCACTCATGTCTTCTTGGTCAGAGGAGCCTTCATCATCAGATTCCACCGGGGGGGGGGGGGCAAAACAGGCCTGCAGCATGTGGATGTTTCCCTCACATCCACAGTCCTTGGGGCAGGAGCTGGGCCAGAGCTAACCACAACACTATGTATGTATGTGTGTGTGGGGGTGTGTGTGTGGGTGTTTGTTTGTTTGTTTGTTTGTTTATTTATTCAATTTTTATGTATTCTATTGGATATTTTAGTGGTTACGTTGTCTGAGCTAAGTTTGGTTGAAGTTTCTGAGAGTAATGCAATAATTAATAGCTTTGCTGTGTTTTGGCTCTTAAGTGAGAGCTGTTTGCTTATGAACAGAGCTACTTAGATACTTGGCATCTTTATCTCTTTCTTTCTTTAACTCTTAAGTGCTGACATCTGCTGAGGGCTATTAACAAAGGTGGGGGCTGGTTTCCAAGAGCAAGTTTCTTCATTTCTCATCCAGGGAAATATAATATTCTGCCTTTTTTATAGATCTCAAAATATTTCATTCTTCTAGGAGGGTGGGTTGCTTTCCACCGGACGGTGGTACTTCTACTTAAGAACGCCTCTACTTAAGAACTTTTCCAGATAAGAACCGGGTGTTCAATATTTTTTTGCCTCTCCTTAAGAACCATTTTCTACTTAAGAACCCGAGCCTGGAAAAAGTTCCCAGGAAATTTGAGAGTGGCACGAAGGCCCGGCCAGTTTTCTGCCATTCTGCCTTTAATCCCGGCCATTTTGGGCTTTTATGGCTGTCAAAGGAGCCTTTCGGTGTTGCTTCATTCGCAGTCCAGAGCGAACGAAGCAGTTTACTTTCTCTGGGCGCTTGGAAAGAGAATAAACCTCTGCCAGCACCCAGAGAAAAGAAATGCTCCCTTTGCTCTGGGCAGTGACTGTCCTCCTCCTCCTCTTCTTCCTCCTCCCCCTCCCACCCAAATTCTGAACTTTTATTTTTTTCCTAATGTGTTTGAATGCATTATTTGCTTTTACATTGATTCCTACGGGAAAAATTGCTTCTACTTACAAACTTTTCTACTTAAGAACCTGGTCATGGAACAAATTAAGTTCTTAAGTAGAGATACCACTGTGCTTTATCATAATGTCAAATCCTCCCCTTCAGCTGTCCTTGAAGCCTGGTGTAGGGAAATCTCCTACCCATGTCCGTGTGGCTCTGGTGATACAGAAACAATGAAACACATACTTCTCCATTGTCTATCCTTTAAGAACATTCACATTAGCATTTTAGTATTTATGCAGGAGTACTTAAAATATGTCAGAATATGACCTATGCCCCAAATCGGTTTTAATGAACACATAGACTGTTAATATAGGTGTGTTTTGTATTGTGGCAGAATTGTTTTTTTTTATTCTCCATATATTTTTCTAGACTATTTAAAGTTTTTTTTTTAGTTTTGTATGTAACTTTTATTTCTGTATTTTTATGGTTTTCATTTATTTTGTCTCCTTGCAGCCTTATGCTTGTATTTGACATTAATAAAGGTTGATTAACTGATTAAGCCCTTCTTGCTATCGATAATTGTAAACTATCACATCCTGTATGAATTATATTATTTTTAAAATATATTTATAAATGCGAACTAGAGTTAGTGATAAACAGTGAGATGATCATAGTTTACTGGGAATATCATATCCCTCAGGATGCTCAAAACAAGGAAGAAATGCTGAAGTGCTTCACAAAAAGTGTCCAACGTAGTTAAATAGCTGGGGAATTCTGGGAATTGAAGTCCAAATATCTTCAAGTTGCCAAGGTTGGGGAACACTGCTCTACAGTATCGGTAGCAAGTTTCATTAGATGACTAGATCAACAGGCTTACCTAACGGCCAAAACTTCCTCCATTGGATGAAACTGTTTGTGTATTTTATTATTTTATTTTATTTTATTTTATTCGTTTGTTTGTTTATTTATTTAGTCACATACATATTGGTAGTATACAAAGATATAACAATGTTTATATACATGATACTAGTAAGAGAGAAACATTAGGACAGGAGACGATAGGCATGCTGGTGCACTTATGCACGCCAACTACTGACCTCTTAGGAATCGGGTGAGGTCAACAGTGGATAGTCTAAGGGTAAAGTTTTGGGAGTTAGGTGATGATACTACAGAGTCAGGTAGCGAGTTCCATGCATCAACTACTCGGTTACTAAAGTTGTATTTCCTGCAGTTGAGTTTGGAGTAGTTTATTTTAAGTTTGTATCTGTTGTATGCTTGGGTATTGTTGTGGTTGAAGCTGAAGTAATCATTGACAGGAAGAATGCTGTAGCAGATGATTTTATGGGCTATGCTTAGGTCATGTTTAAGGCTGAAACTACATTATATGACTGTGTTGAAAACAACAAAATTCCGGAGAAGAGTTTAGCAGTATATTAGAATAGCTATAAATTTGTGTCCAAAAAAAAATCCCTTTCTAGGTACTGTGCAGGAGAACCATCCCACATCAGAACTGACTATCTGGCTCTTTTTGAAAACATCTCTAGTTTAATTTGTAAATCACACTAAAGCCTTGGTCACAGGAAGCCTGAACAACAGTTGACAGGCATGGGAAGAGTTGAATTTTACCACTGCCACTTTTTATCAGCTGGTTTGGCTCAAAGACCTAGTAAGTACAAGAGGAAAGACTAATCTGAAAGAGAATGGCCACTGAAAAACAGTGCCCAGAGATTTGATGCCAGAGGATATTCCAAATAGTCAATAGATGCTGGGATGATTCCACCCCTTCAGATTGAATTTCCATAACGTCAACCACATGGTTATATATGAGACTCTACCTACAGCAAAACTGCCATAGACTGTTGCCTGCTTAATCATGAAAATAAACTTCAATACTTGAACAGCTAAGAAGCATGGAACTCACTACCTGACTCTGTAGTGTCATCCCCTAACCCCCAAAACTTTACCCTTAGACTCTCCACTGTTGACCTCTCCAGATTCCTAAGAGGTCAGTAGGGGGTGTGCATAAGTGCACCAGAGTGCCTCCCGTCCCCTGTCCAAATGTCTCTTTACTTTTTCTTGCATCATGAATATGAACTCCACTATCACAATAATCATTTTCTTCTCTATTACTCCCAATGTTTTTCTAATCCATTTTCATGTATATTGATATGTTATTTCTACTCATTATGTACTAGACAAAACAAACAAACAAACAAATAAACAAACAAACAAACAAATAAACAAACAAACAAACAAGTTGAGCTACCTTAGTATAAGTTGGTATGGATAGGGGGAAGAAATCAAATTCACAAGAATTTCAGAGGAAAAAAAAGAAATTGCTAGAATACATTCTGTTTATAATTAGGTCCTACATAGAATTTGGATTCCCCCCACCCTTCAACTCAAGTATGTTCAATTCTTGGCGATGCCTGGACAAGTACCTACAGTGTTCTTAGCACAGCTTTTCAGAAATGGTTTGCCATTGCCTCCTTTCTAAGGCTGAGTGGCTAGCCCAAGGTCACACAGCTGACTTTGTGCCTAAAGCTGGACTAGAACTTTGCAGCCTGATGCCTTAACCAGTAAGCTCTCATAAAACCTGGAATGAAAGAAGATAATTCTATGACTCTGTGTGTGTGTTGTTTCGATTGGAAATTACATTTCTTTGGTTAAAACAAGTATTTATGTCAGTGATATTTTTCTGGATCCTACAGTAAGCTAAGCGATGACAAGAGCAATGAGAAGCTCAGATACAATGCCTGACCTAAATACATTATGCAGGCTTTGCTTGCTTCTTCTTAAGTAGGTCAGAATAGTCTCTCAAAAGTGATTCTAAACTTATTACTGCTGTACTGAAAAGGTTGTCACATAGGCATCTTAGGATAGTCTGAAGATGCAAAGAGGACAGGAATCACATCATATGCTTCCTGTTCTTCTATAGCTCCATTTCACATGAAGCAATACACTGGGGAAGTCTGCATGCTTGCATATCTCCTTATCAAAGAAGATAGCGAAAATGCCTTTCATTTAAGATGCAGATGTGAAGACAAAGTGTGCACGAGGCACTGCCATTCAGTATAAGATCCAGAAGGATCAGAGCAAGACGAGAGTTGTCCCTCTTTTCCTGTCTCTGTAGAATTGTTAATATATTTTACTCATAAATTTTCTGCATAAATATTTTTTTCTTAAAACCCTTTTTGGAAGAAACACCTGACTAACATTTTGTAGAAGGAAAAGGGGGTTTGGGTCCTAACTTTGATATTTCTCAGGAAAACTGGAATACAGTGGTACCTCTACTTATGAATAGTGATGGGCGAACCCAACAGTGTTCGGGTTCGGCAAGTTCAGACGAACTTTACGCAAAATTCAGCCGAACCCGAACCCAAAAAGGGAATCCCACCAAGAGATTCTGGGGGCGGAGCTTTGACATCAGGTATACCGGCAGGTAGCTAAGGATGCCAAGGTGATCACTTCCTGGATTCCATGGAATCCAGGAAGTGATCACCTTGGCGTCCTTAGCAACCTGCCAGTGATGTCAAGGCTCCGCCCCCGGAATCTCTTCGTGGGAGGGATTCCCCAGCTCCTTCAAAGGGAGGTCTTCACGTAAATATAAACATTGTTATTTTTATGAAAAAGGACGCTGCAGTGGCGCTGCAAGCAAAGGGCGGTCCTTTCACGTAAAAATAAACATGAAATAAAAGCTCGGAATTTGGGTGGGAGGAGGACATTTGCTGCCCAGAGCGAAGGGAGCATTTCTTTTCTCTGGACGCTAGCAGAGGTTCCGTTCGATCTGGGCTGCCAAAGCCTCCCTCAGCGCCACCGAAAGGCTCCTCTGCCAGCCCAGAAAAGCCCAAGATGGCCAGAATTAAAGGGGGAATGGCAGAAAACTGGCCAGAGCTTCGTGCCGCTCTCAAATTTCCTGGGAAATGTTTCCAGGCTCGGGTTCTTAAGTAGAAAATGATTCTTAAGATACAAAAAATCTTAAACACCCAGTTCTTATCTAGAAAAGTTCTTAAGTAGAGGCGTTCTTAAGTAGAAGTACCACAGATAGTTTCAGAATTCAGATATCTAATCAAAGTATCACACAGGAGTGTTGGTGGCTGTTAATCTGAACTGGGGTTACACTGTGTACAACATCTTATCACACTACTACTATCCACACAATGACTTGAAGCCTAGATTTGTACAACCTTGTTTGCAGTTTGTGGGGGGAGGGAGGGAGGGAGAAGGATAGCGGTGTGTAAATATGCCTTTAAATAAAATGTTACATTTTATTCAGATGCTCCTGATTCTTAACAGCATGAGTCATTTCAAGGGAGGTCAAAAGATTATAGTAGCAAAAGGTTTGGGAGGAGGAATAAACATCTCTAAACACCACGTTTTCAAACTGAAACCACAATTACTCTTCTAATATACTCAAATTTTTTTTCATAGACTTCAAGGTCATAGTATGAGATCAAACAGGCAGCTGAAGAAAAGCCACATACAGGCCAAATTCAAGCACAAATGTCATACTGCTACAGGAGTTTCAAGACTGGCTTATTCATGAGGCAAGGAGGGTGATAGGTGCAGAAAGAGCAGCTGCAGTGCTTCACCACATACACCTGCCAGGATCAGGTCAAAAAGAAAAACCAAATTTCATTGAATTTTCCCTCCATTTTGTCTCTAAAGCAGGAAAGAGAACTAGGAACTAGAAATATCCTTTGAGAGCTCCTTTGTTGAGGTGGCCATCTTTGCTTCAGGGCTTTGTATTTTTTAATACCACTTGTTTTTTAATATAAATATTTATATTTTTATATCTGTGGTTTTTATTTGATTTTATGGGGGGAAAGGGAGGAAGGGAATAAAGCATTTTTCAATTGAGGAAAACTGTAACTATTATATGGTGGAAGAAACCAAAATGATTAGGGGACTTGAAACCAAGACTTACAAAGAGAGATTGCGGGAACTGGGCATTGTTAAGTGAGTTTCATCACATTTTAGTCAACCCACAACATTTTTTGGCTCTAACAGTCATGTGCACGCTAGGAAAGAACATCTGAATTCATGTGTAATGTTCTAATGTACAGAAGTTATGGTTAAATGTGTGGGAGAAAGTGGACTCTGGGTGTGTTTTTTCCAAATGCAGTAAGTGAGGTTGAATGTGTAGTTTTAAAAGAGCTCTCTCTCTCTCTCTCTCCCCCCCCTCTCTCTCTGTATAAACATACAATATATATGTTGTGGTTAGCTCTGGCCCAGCTCCTGCCCCAAGGACTGTGGATGTGGGGGAGACATCCACATGCTGCAGGCCTGTCCCCTCCCCCAGTGGAATCTGCTGATGAAGGCTCCTCTGACCAAGAAGACATGAGTGATAGGGAGGAGGAGAGTGTGGCAGACAGCTCAGAAGAAGATCAATTATCTAGCTCCTCCTTGGATTCAGAACAAGAGTTAATGATACAGCCACGCATGCGGAGAGCGATGCATAGGCAACAACTGAGAGATTATTATCAAAGAAAATGAGGCCACCTGTGGTTGGGTGGGACTGTGGTAATTAGTGAGGCTGCTATAAATAGCAGCCTGTGGGTTTGGCCATTATGGAGGATTATCTGATCGTTGTGTTTTGTGACTGCTTTACTGACTTTGACTTTTTGTGTGCTGATTTTTCCCGCTTTGAAACTAAACCAGAGCAAAGTGTGTTTCACTTTGTGAAAGAAGAAGGACTGTGAATTGCCTCACAGCTGCAAACTAAGTATCACAGAACTGACAAGAGACTTGTACAAATTACCAGTTTGTTTGGAGACAGTGCTCTTTGCTGTACCAAAAGAGGGCTTAGTTTAAATGAATTTTCATTATAAAGAACATTGTTTTGAATTTTCAAACATGCATGTGTCTGAAATTTGTACCTGTGAGTCTACCAGAGAGCCCGACAGAACAATATATAGTAGATAATGTATCTTTTTGTGTGCCCCTATGTAATATCTATGTACACATATGGCATATATACATAGGGTTAATATTTTGGATGTTCAGTAGTAGTAAATAGACAGAGACATTGTATATCGTTGAGGCCTTTGAGGTGAGGAGAGGCCAGGCACCCTAACCCTTGACATGAGTGATGTTATGTTGGCCACTCCCACCCAGTCACATGACTGCCAAACCACTCCCATCCAATCACATGACCATCAAGGCACTGTAGATGGATAATAGAATAAATATGGGTTTTCTAACTATAGTTGTTGGAACACTGTAACCATTTCTCCTAGCATAAAGGATGCTATCTTTTCTACTGTGATCATTATTATTTCTGTCCTGCCAAAAGTTGTTTGGCTCATATGGAAATGTTAAGATATATTTGAAACCAAAAGGTTTCATATCAAAATAAATAAATCATAAAAATATGGAGTGCTTGTTTCTGTGTCAGCACTACTGCATTTCTTAAACCAAAACAGCTACCAGCTGTGAGTTCTGTAGGTATGGTGGAGAAAATGCTATGTTTATGGAAACCAATCTTTGTAAATTACTTATGAAATTACATGAACTCTGTTGTGTCCCGGGCCTCCATTCTTCTGCAAACTTAACAATCTCCATGTTTCATACCAGAATTTTATTATGAACCAGTTTTCAGTTTCCTGGAGGTTGTAGTGTAATTCATATCAAAATATCAAAATATTCTCATCTTTGAAAGAAAATGCATCTCAGATTATAAAAGACCTCTTTTTTAGTAAAACATTTGCAATTTGAGCAGAAACAAAAATAATTATGGGGAAAATATGACAGCAATCCACCCACAATGGTTGCATACTCACAATAAAGACATTCGGGAAATTTCAGTTTAGGCAATAACTTTACCTGGGGTCAGTGCTGGCTGTTGAGATTTTGGGGGCAAGGAATGTCTTCCTTTCCATCCTGGTTATAAAAAAAAGAGGTGCGACTTTATCTGAACTGAAGACTGCTGGCTCTTTGTGTGACATGATTGGGGGCATCCTTTAAAAGAGTTGGCTAAATTTGGTTCCATTTCAATGACATTTAAATCTAATGTTACTGAAATACAGTGATCCCCCGATCATTGCGAGGGTTCCGTTCCAGGACCCCTAGCAATGATTGGGTTTTCACGAAGTAGCGCTGCGGAAGTAAAAACACCATCTGCGCATGCGCAGATGGTGTTTTTACTTCCGCAGCGCTAGCAAGGAGCCGGACTCAGCTGGGAAGCGGCGCTGGGGTTTCCCCACCGCCCACGCAAACTCCTCGCTGCCGCTCTCCCGCCCTTCGCCCGCCCACCCTGCTCGCTTGCGCTGCTTCCCAGCTGAGTCCTGAAGCGAATTCTCAGCTGGGAAGCGGCCCCAGCGAACGGCGTGGGCGGGAGAAGGGCGGGCGAGCCGTGGGCGCGCGGGCAGGCAGGCTGCGGACAAGCCATTCGCTCGGGCCGCTTCCCAGCTGAGTACTCAGCTGGGAAGCGGCCCCAGCGAACGGCGTGGGCGAGAGAAGGGCGTGCGAGCCGCGGGCGCGTGGGCAGGCAGGCTGCGGACAAGCTGTTCGCTCGGGCCGCTTCCCAGCTGAGTACTCAGCTGGGAAGCGGCCCCAGCGAACGGCGTGGGTGGGAGAAGGGCGCACGAGCCGCGGGCGCGCGGGCAGGCAGGCTGCGGACAAGCTGTTCGCTCGGGCCGCTTCCCAGCTGAGTACTCAGCTGGGAAGCGGCCCCAGCGAACGGCGTGGGTGGGAGAAGGGCGCACGAGCCGCGGGCGCGCGGGCAGGCAGGCTGCGGACAAGCCGTTTGCTCGGGCCGCTTCCCAGCTGAGTACTCAGCTGGGAAGCGGCCCGAGCAAAGCGGCAGCAGCGAGGAGTTTGCGTGGGCAGTGGGGAAACTCCTCGCTGATGCCCGCCAAGAGGGGGAAGACCTAGGGAAGCCGCCCAGCAGCTGATCTGCCCGGCGCCATCTACGCATGCGTGCCCATAGAAAAAAAAGGGCGCGCATGCGCAGATGGTGTTTTGACTTCCGGGTTGAAAAATCGCAAATTAGCCTGTTCGCAATGGTCGGGGACGCAATAACCGGGGGATCACTGTATAATTAATGTGATTTCTAGCCCATTCATGTATATTATAAATTTGTTTTGTTATCTTTATGGTTTTTGAAATTTTTCTAGTGCTTCTAGGAAAATTTGTGAGGGCTCCTCTATCTGTAGAATCTCAAATTGTGAAAACTTTATTACAAGATATTGACTTTGAGCTCCAATATCTTTTTCTAATCCACCCCATAGAGAATCTAAGAGAATCCAAACATTCTAATTAATATGTACAGTGAGATCCAGTTTGGTGCATAGTTAAAGTACCAGGCTAGTGGTGAGCACTAGATTCCACCTTGGGCAGTAATCCAACTGGGTGACTTTGAGTCAGTCTCTCCCTCCCTCTCTCCCCCCCCCCCCCAAAGAAAGAGGCAATAGCAAAATTCTTTTCCCCAAAAGACCTGTAAAGACTTGTTCAGGCAGTTTCCAGGAGAACACTGATTCAATGGTCCACAGACCACTGCAACATATATGCAACAGTATATATACATCAGTATATGTGCAACAGTAGTGAATAACAAGCAATGGAAGACTAGCTGTATGTTCTACTGAATGGCACCAGAATAATGGGACACATTTTTTAAGGTGTCCAAAAATCGGAAAGCCACATCAATAGCTTCCTCTCTCTAGGCATGGAAACAACTGTGTGACTTTAAGGAACATGCAATTTGATGTCCATGAATTATGCCTTTTCCATAGTCGATGAGCTGATGTTTTGGACAATATTTTACTAAGCTAATGTTCTGGTCAACCTCTTGTTTCTTAGCATAACTGGATCTCCATTTAAGGTTGTGCTCTTTGTTGTACAAGTAGGGATGCTATATTGCTTTATAAGAGGCTCCTTAATCCCACTAGTGAAATATTACAGAATATGCTTGGGAGATGAGTGAGCCAGGAACAGCTGATTCATTGGGAGTCTGCTCCATGGCTGTTTTATTTTTCCTGGGCCACTCAGAATCGTACATTGCTCCCTGGTGTAGTTCCTCTGCCCTGAGGGCATTAACGTCCCATCAAATTGCACTGAATGCCTATCATGCTACACAGAATGACAAAACAAAGCAAACCTACTGGCAACTTTCAAGGAAGCATTATTTTGCATATTGAAAACAGCGAGGGGGGGTGGAACTGTACGGTTCAGCTCCTTCTTCCTCCCCTTTATTGCTTTGTTATTTCATCATTATTCACTGCGCTTTCTTTTCTCTTCCATTTGCCGAGTTTGGGCTTTAATGTAATGGCCATTCCATAAAAATGTTGCTTTTTTAAAAGGTTTGCATATCATCCCATTTTCTTTTTCAACCCTTCAGTTACCATATGGCAAGCAATCAGGTCTGCAATCACGAGGTCCATATTATGTAGCGCATGATTTCGGCATTATGCTATTACCCATCTGTTTCTGTAGAGAAAGACATGAACCCATGTAAGAAAGGTCAGTGGTTTCATTGCACACCGTATTCCAGAAATCTATCTCTGTTCACTTGAGATCACTTTTGTGATTTACTCAAGTCTCCGGGCCAGGCTCTTTCTTTTATTTATTTCTCTCTTTTAAAATAAAAATAAAATAAAATCTTAGAGAATCAGCACAATTTTGCCTGCCTGGTTGTTGTATAAAATTATTTCTAGCTGTCATTCCAATATGCTCACATTTCACAACCTGCCAAGGCAACCACTTCCTAATGCAAGGGAAAGGAACAGCCCCACTTAATTCAATTTGTTTAGCTTATTAGTTAACAAAGATGCATGAGGTTATTTCTCCAATGTTAATCAATTAACAATCAGGTAGCAGCCGCCTTTTTCTTTACAAAAGAGCATTAATAAAATGGGCAGTTGTTTTCTTTCACCAGTAAATTCTGGACATATGTTATACAATGCACAACTGTTAGGGGGGTACTGTGAAAGGGGTGAGACAGATAAGTTACTTTTTCAAGCTACAGTGCATCTAATTTCCAAGTAGTTTAATCCTAATGACATACAGTAGCACCCATAACTGTAAGATACAACTCACAGTTCTCCCCACTTTTCTGTCTGGAGTTACAACACAGGGAAGAGATTTTTAAGGAGTTCCCCAAAGCATTGGGATTTGAATCCAGGCTCCCCCCTGCCCCGCCTTCTACTTCATTTATTTTTTCTGGAATAATGAGGCATCTTAGTTAAAACAGTATAGAAGGGGGAAGAGGAAGGGGGGGGGGGGAAGAGGAATGCAATGCCCTCAGGAAAGCAAAAGGGCTTTTATCTTTATTAACATAAAACATGTGCAAGAATGCTCCATTAGTTTGTCCACAGGACAATTTTCCTGGGATCAGTCTTACACAACTGTTATTTCCATAGTTGTTTATGCAATGCACCGGTAGTGACTTTTAAATGCAGTTGCTACTAGTGTGCATGTGTGCACTTCTGTGTATGTATAAAAGCATTCTGGGCAAGTGAGCAGAGGCTACTACCATCACTACTACCAGTCTGCAGAACTGGGCTGAACTGGGAGCAACCCACTGCTGCAATGCATCACAGTTATGTATTGTCCTCCAGATCAATTTTACCCATTCTATTCTAGTTTCTGAGTTATTACTGATTATTGTTATTATGAAAAAGTGAACTACAATCAACACAGTATCAACAGTAGAGACCTTCAAATTTCTAGGTTCTACCATATCTCAAGACCTAAAATGGTCACCTAACATCAAAAACATCATCAAAAAAGCACAACAAAGAATGTTCTTTCTGCACCAGCTCAGGAAGCTCAAACTGCCAATACAGTTCTACAGAGGAATCATTGAGTCTATCACCTGCACCTCTATAACTATCTGGTTTGGTGCTGCAACCCAACAGGACCGACACAGACTTCAGAGGACAATCAGAACTGCAGAAAAAACAATTGCTGCCAACCTGCCTTCCATTGAGGACCCGTATACTGCACAAGTCAAAAACAGGGCGGCAAAAATATTTACTGACCCCTTGTATCCTGGACATAAACTGTTTTAACTCCTACCCTCAAAACGTCGCTACAGAGCACTGCACACCAAGACAACTAGACACAAGAACAGTTTTTTCCCAAATGCCATCACTCTACTAAACAAATATATCCCTCAACACAAGAACAAGGGGGCACAATCTGAGGTTAGTTGGGGAAAAGATCAGAAGCAACGTGAGAAAATATTATTTTACTGAAAGAGTAGTAGATGCTTGGAACAAACTTCCAGCAGACGTGGTTGGTAAATCCACAGTAACTGAATTTAAACATGCCTGGGATAAACATATACCGTCAATCTTCTATGTTTCTAAGTCAGCTATCTTTTCCCAACTTATTGGCTTCTTTATGTCTGGAGTGCCATGCCTCTCCCATCATCTTCAACCAAATTTCTAAGTTTGGTGTGCTGGTACAAAGTAATGACTATTGTAACTACATTTAGGAACATCATATTCTCCTCATACCCCCAGAATAAGCTATTTATAACTAAGCATTTATATATAAGCCGGGTTGATGCAGCAGATAGAGTGCTGTACTGCAGGCCACTGAAGCTGATTGTAGATCTGTAGGTCAGCGGTTCAAATCTCATCAACGGCTCAAGGTTGGCTCAGCCTTCCATCCTTCCGAAGTGGGTAAAATGAGGACCTGGATTTTGGGGGCAATATGCTGGCTCTGTTAAAAAGTGCTATTACTAACATGTTGTGAGCAGCCCTGAGTCTAAGAAGAAGGGCGGTATAAAAATCAAATGAATGAATGAATGAATGAATGAATGAATGAATGAATGAATGAATAAATAAATAAATATTTTTCATGCATCACGCTAGTATGTATTGACAATATCATAGAGGAAAAGATGTTGTATGTTCAAATGAAAGTGTATATAGATCCTGCATTCATATTAATTTATTTTCTACATAATTAATCTGTATAGGGGTTTTGTGAATGTAGGGTTTTCCCAAAATCAGACATAATGGAGAAATATTTTGGTTCTCATTTTTGCACATGCATGATATTGCACTTTATTTACTAAACTTTGTATTTCTTCATATGCAATATTTGTTTGACTACCCTGGTTCTCAAAATATGTTTTATGTGAATATTTATGAAAATAATGCATCTATTACACTAAAGAAAATGCTTGCCTAAATACATATAAGTAAAATTAGGCTTTTAAAAAGAAAGATGAGATCCTGACATACCCTCCTAAGAAACTTGAGCAGAATAGTAAACAAAATACAAATTGTGTTTTCATAAACACGCACACACACAAACCATAACTGCATGTATATGTTGTAAACACTGTGAAAATTAATGAAAAATGTGAAGCGTTCCAAGTCATGACCAGGGGAGAGGAAAATTACAGGCTGACAACCATTAATTATGGAATAAATGTTATTCAAAAGCTGAAGTGATAATAGTTGGAAAGACATACAAGTACAGTTTGACCTACAGTTTTATTTACCACTTATCAGGCAACCTGAATGTCACCATACCTATGCAAACAATGTGAAGGCATCACACTGAAATAAAACCTGGCTGTGGTTAATTAAAATGATTTAATCAAGGCATATGTATTTGCAATACATGAGCTGGAGCAATAAACACATATTTGTTGGCATTCTGAATCTCAATACATATTCAACACAAATTATACAAGGATCAGAGTCCTGCTTCCAATGACCTATAAGGTAGACATAAAGACATGAATAAAATACCCTAAACACTTTCAACCTACCTATGTTTTTTGGTGTATAAGACATACCTCCCCCCCCAAAAAAAAAACATTGTGAAAACTTATATACCATTTTGCACCATCTGAAGTTTCTGAACATTCTTCAAAGATAGCCCAATTTAAGGAAACCTTCTGGCATTAATATACTGCCATAATATACATTTCTCCAATTCTTTGTTATTTCTATAGGTCGGACACACATGCACAGAAATACACAGTAGTGTGTATCAGTGTATATCATCTGTACTGTTTGCTACTGTATTTATGGGAGGCAAATTGCTGGGAGGCAGAGGTAGAATTTTTTCCCCTTGTTTTCCTCCCTCCAAAACTAAGGTGCTTCTTATAATCTGGTGCATTGTATACTTTGAAAAATATGGTATATGTTGGAAGATCAGCATCACATATTATTTTGTATAAAGTAATATACCCAGATATTGACTAAGCAACAGTGGTTGGTAGATAAACAGAGATTGGGAGCTCATAGGAAAGGTTTGGAGTGATAGTTGATTCTTCCTGGGCCATTCACATAATAGAAGCAGAAAACAAGAAAGTAATATTATGAAGGTGACTAGATTGGACAAAATAGGATTTTCATGTCATGATTGGATGTTGCTTTGACAATGAATAGCAGTTTCATTGAGAGTCCTGTTGTTCAAAACTAAACCCCTAGAAGAAAATAATGACCTTAGACCTCAGATACTGGCTGTAGTGGTATAATTCTTGACAGAAATAACTTTGGAGAAGATTTGAAGACAGTTTTCAGAAATATAAAGTCAGTCTAGGAAAACAAGGCAGCATGAGAAAGAAAGTTAAAAAAAATGGCTTGGTTTGATTCTTTTAGGTATGAGGGAAGGAGGAGGAATGCTGTCTGCCTTTCAAAATTCTGTTATTATAGCCCAGTGATGGTGAACCTATGGCATGAGTGCCACAGATGGCACACGGAGCCAAATATGCTGGCACAAGAGCCATTGCCATGGCTCAGACGTTGCCCTAGCTCAGCTCCAATATGCATGTGTCTGCCAGCCAGCTGATTTTTGGCTTGCACAGAGGCTCTCGGAGGGCATGTTTGGCTTCCAGAGAGCCTCTGGGGGATGGGGGAGGGTGTTTTTACCCTCCCCTGGCTCCAGGGAACCTTTGCAGCCTGGGGAGGGCAAAACACAAGCCTACTTGGCCCACCAGAAGTTGGGAAACAGGCCATTTCTGGCCTCCAAAGGGCCTCAGGGGGTGGGGGGGCAGGATAATCTGTTTTTGCCCTCCCCAGGCATTGAATTATGTGTGTGGGCACTCACACATGCTCAATAGTCTATGTGCACGGTTTTTCAGCACCTGAGGAAAAAAAGGTTCACCATCACTGTTATAGCCTATACCAATAAAGAACAATTCCAGTATTTCTCATGGTGTATGTAATCTGTCGTGCCTAAAAAGAATGAAAATTAGGAATCATGTGATGAAAAGTTCAGATACATAGCCCTCCAAATATATTATTTGCATTGGAAAAAATGTTCCCTTGGAGGAAACAGAACTTTATCTCTCCCGATCACTTCTCTGCAAAATTCATATAGTACATATGGTAGATCTTAATCAAATGTGAGACCAAAGCATAGGTCAGGCAAGCCTTCCTTGTACACAACAGTCCTAATCCTAAATATTCCATCATTTTTAGTTTATTTTTATTTGTTTATTAAATCTATATACGGCCCACCTCACTGTTGAAGCAACTTATGCTTGAAATTTACTTTAAAAAGGTCATGCCTGCAATTACTTAGTTCCTACTCTCATTGGATAACTTACATACTCAGAAAAATATAGGGAGATTTGCAATAAAATATGTTGATTGAATAGGTTCTGAATCTTCCTTTACTCCCTTAAGATGCAAAAATTTTACCAATGTAAGCTAGATGTTGTGGCAGAGAATTCATAAACATTACTGAACAACAGACGGCTCCTGTGGCTTGTTTCTTAGTTTTGATTAATGGCAATGCAGAAGTCTATTTAAGAGAAGCCAAGATATTCCAAATAGAAGTATACTGATTGACAAATATCAGACAAGGAACATGCATCAAACAAGCAATCTGGCATCAAGCAACCATTCACTTTTACTGACCAATAACAGCTGTTTACTAAATGCAGAGGGAGGGAGACTTAATTTGATGTTCATCAATGTTTGATCTGGAAAATATTTTTTTTATAAAAACTCATTGCAGATGGACTACAGTTAAAGTATTTTAATGATTTTTGTGTTTAGCATTTGTTCATTTTTTTCTCCTGCCTCCAACATATAATATATCTGTATCATCAGTATACATACTGATAATCTAAATCTGGGTTATGCATGCTATTAGGAAAAAAAAAACATATTTCTCTTTTATACTAAATTACACTGGTACTGATGAAACAATTGTTGAATTGTTGAAGTCAAGAAACATGTACAATAAATATAATTTCTTAGCACATGAAATTTGTCTCTAGAAGGGCATTGAAAATATCAGGTCATTGGGTGCTTCCAACATATACATGCATTTTCCCATGAAGGCTAAATCTATTTCTCAAGATACTGTTTTTCCTCTTCTAAGCATATTATCACATTGTTTCTTTAACTAGGATAATAGCACCACTTTCAAAGTAGTGGATGGGTTCTGTGGGCTTTAGACAAAGGCTTCAGAAATGATGATTGAGGAAGAGGTGATGATGGTGATGGTTCATAAAGTTCATTGAGAACTACCATATCATAGAGTTTTCTGGAAGAAGCAAAATGACCAATCCATTGCAACAGTGAATGAAAATATTTTACCCCACAACTCTTTCTTCACATTTGCTTTTGCTAATTCTAATACTTTAAGCATTATCTCTTCTCCTGTCATACTTCCTGATTTGCCCCCATGAAATCTAACTGGTAGATAAGAGATAAATCCCGACCATCTTCTGTAGTTACAATGGTAAACCTGAAGTTACTCATTAGAGTCAATTTTTAAAATGGTATGACATTTGCTCCTAACTGTGCCTTTGCCAATGGAAGTACTCCAAATTCGATTTTCAATTTTAAACAATTTTAAACCATCAGTTCTTTCAGAGAATGCAAAATTGCTTCCCAGCTAGTACCAGCATAGAGTGCAGATATTTGTCCTACTCATTAGATCAGTGTTTCTAAACCTTGGCAACTTGAAGATGAGTGGACTTTGACTCCCAGAATTTCTCAGCCAGCTTTGCTATATTACTCTGTACCAACCTTTGCTGGTTGCAGAATTCTGGGAATCAAAGTTCACACATTTTCAAGCTGCCAATGTTAAGAAACACTGCATTAGACAGCTGTCTATGACAGTGGTCCCCCACTTTTTTCAGCCTGGCTGCCTGGAGGAGGAGAGAACTGGGAAACATGAGCAGCAGGCCACCACACACACCTGTTTGTGCAACTCAACTTGCACAAGTGCCAGGCTGGTGCACCAGACACAAGCACGTAGCTCAACTTGCACAAGTTGTAAGTGTGCATGCGTGCTGGCCCACCCTTCACCACAGCCCAGAGATAGTGGACCCCTGGTCTATGCTATCCTTGCTTGCAGCACTGATCCAAGACACCTGATTTGGTGGAGTAAATGATATACAAGTCAAGATGCAAATTTCTTAAATCCACATATTCAGGTGGCAGATGAATTAGTATATTCTATAAATACTTATTTTGCTTATACAGTACTTATTTCTTTTATGCTGCAATAAGGTGCAACCCAAGTAAGTTGAATGACATTCTGTTCTTTTATACTACTTACAAACTGCTGTAGGTTGCTTTCTTAAGAGAGAACAAAATCACTTTCTGACCTGTTAACCAGCTTCAGACAACTCCACCTTTCCTGGTGCATCTAAAAGATGCAAATCTACAAGGCTAGTTTTGTAGGAGCAGCAGTCATTCATCTGAGCATTTGTATCTAGCTGTTATATCAGCAGGGTAAGGAAAAATGGGGTTGGAATGTGTGAAATCAGAAAAAAATTAAACAATGGAAAAGTGACCAAATTACAAGGTGACCCCGAGTACTTAATAAATCCTTCAGAAGATGGAGGAGCAAAATATGCAGCTGGGTGGGTGGGTGGATGGACAAATACATTAATAAACCATATTTTATTCTCTGTGTTTTCAGAATGCATTGAAATACAAAGTAGATAACCATGTTTCAGCTTAGCACATTACACTAAACTGAGTTTATTTTGTTAGATTATGGTACTATGTGAAAAATTATACTGAATAAATTATGAGTAGATATATAGCTATACAGGAAGCATAGATAAACATACCATATGAACCCAGAGATTGCATATACCTCAGATACTCCTGAGGAAGGGGAAGGATGAGCTGTGGAAACTCATGCAAGGAATTAAATTTGTTGGTATTAATTGGTTAAAATGTCATAACACTTTTGTTTTTTTACTGGAAAAAAGGCTAACATGACCTGTGGGAAGCAATTTGAGTTTAGTTACATAGTAAATATTGTTCTGGCCTGTCTTGATTTTATGACAGGTTATCAAGTCTTGACATTAATAAACAAATCTAATTCTCAGCAGCATCTGCATATCTTTGTATTATACATTCCTGATACCACAGTGCCTGAGATTGGTATTTTTTCTTTTATGTTTTAAGAAAAAAAAACCTATACTCCAGAATATTTTAGGCTTTATCCATAACATAAAAAGGATCTAAAAAGGGGATATGTAAATGTGTGCCAAAGAGAATACTGGAACTATTTTCCCAATACTCAGAACACAAACATTTTCTTGTCCTAGAAATGCAACCTTTTTTTGCGTGGTTAGGGCTGGTTGCACCTGGTTAGGGCTGAAAAGAAACATTTGGAGCAAGTTAGACCAAAGGAAAAAAAACCTGCAAAGACTTAGGGTTTGGAAAACATTCTTAGCAGGGAGTAACAATGAAAGAGCTTGCAAGCGGTAAGAACTGGGAACATTGTTACCACCTGGTTAGGGCTGGAAAGAAACATTTGGAGCAAGTTAGACCAAAGGGGGAAAAATCGTGCAAAGACTTAGGGTTTGGAAAACATTCTTAGCAGGGAGTAACAATGAAAGAGCTTGCAAGCGGTAAGAACTTGGAACATTGTTACCACCTGGTTAGGGCTGGAAAGAAACTTATTTAGAGAAAGTTAGAACAATGAAAAAACCCTGCAAAGTCTTAGAGCTTGGAAAACATTCTTTGCAGAGAGAAACAATGAAAGAGCCTGCAAGGTAAGAGCTGGGAAGATCGTTAGTGGCTAGTTAGGGCTGAAAAAAACCCCTACATTCAGAGTATAAGACACACCCAAATTATCAGCCTCTTTTATGGAGGAAAAAGGTGTGTCTTATACTCTGAAAAATACAGTATTTCTTGGAAAGTGGTTCATCACTATGGAGAAATAAAAAGCAGACCCAACTCCGACAACCCCAATCCCATGTCTGATGTGCGTTTCAAATATGTGCTTGGGACTGCTGTTGTACCATACAAAGGTTACTCAAAAAGATCTGAAAACTTTACCCACTCCCCGACTCTTGATCTAGGTCACAGTTTTAGCACTTTAATCTTAAATCCTGGGCCAGCCAAGCTGTTTTCCAAAACTCCGCTATAGAAAGGAAGATCTCCCTCTATCAGGCATCTTGAAAAAAAATCATTTAAAAGAAAACAAAAGATCTCCTCCATTTCTTAACATGACATTAATGGGTGACTACTTAACATGCTATAATGAGCAATGTCTAGATTGGCCTGGATGCTTCCATCACAGAATAGCTGACTGTTTCTCCATGGACTGATTCGTTTGGGTTTTTAAAAAAAACATAACACCTGAATTATTTCAAATAATTTCCTGTCTGAAAGTTCAGGATCGGTTAATGTTGGGCAGGGCCCCTCCTTCTCCACAGTAAGCAGTTCAGATCTATTTATTGTCACCAGGCCGGCAGCTCTCATTGCTGTGTGACTGGTTTAATTGTGGGCTGTAATAAAGGTCATAATTAATATCCCAACACAGACACTAACAAACAATTTTAAATTGCCAGCATAATCAAATGATGCAAACATCTACGAGCTACAAAAGTTCATTGCCGCAACTGACAATTTCTTAATTGTATTCAGTCATTCATGGAAATTTTATTAACATCGAACTGATGTATCCTGCCCTGTCTTTGTCACAACACCAGGGATCTAATTTCATTATTTTCCACAAGATTTGCTTGACTACTGCCATGATTCTAATATTGCTTTCGTCCAGATGTTTATGCTATTTAAATTAGGAAGAAAAGGCTTTTGGGTAAACACAATTAAAGAAGTTTTTTTTTTCAAATTTAGTTTAACAAACTTCTTTTAATTAATGCATATTGCTGCCGTGTGGATGCCTTTTGCCTTGATTTTTTATTTAAATTCAGTCATTCTCCACACCCCCTGCCATGATATGAAACACATTCTGTTTGTACAGCTCCCTCTCTGCTTATAGCAACCTTTTAGAGGGTGTGTGTGGGGTTTTTTTTTTACCTCCACTTATGTTTGAGTGCTCATTAGAGTGAAAGATACTGGCGCTTTTTAAAAATCCTTTACTCTTAAATCAACTTCTACTCAATTTTGCAATGCTATTGCCTACTTTAGCTGTTTTTCTCCCCTTTGATTTGTTATATTTTTAGAAAACACCTAAAATGAAAAGGGAAAGAAAAATACAATTTTGTTTACTTCTAGATCTTAGTTCAGGACTGTGCTAATTCTTGTACTCAAGCACCTAATCAAAGCCTGCTGATACTGCGTAAATGTTGTTGTTAGTATTATTTCTATTTTGTGTTATAATCATGCTATAAATAGTGGAAAATAAAACCAACATTTGCTCAGACTCTAAGTGTTATTCTTCCTATCCAACTGAGGGTAGTGTGTGCGTGTGGTGTGCGTGTGTGTGTGTGTGTGTATGTATTTATGTATGTATATGTTTGTTTTCTGTAGAATCACCCTGGTATTCCCAAATATGGGAGGAAGCAACTTTGCTTTCCTTGGCCCCACAGAGGGGCCATATCCAAGGCAGGTAATTTTTTTTTATAATCGACAAACTTTTCACTTATCAGCAAAAAATATGTAACTATGTGTGGGGGGGGGAGGTGTATTGTAAAAAACTGATAAAGAAATAAAGTGAGACAATATAAATCTATTTCAAGCTGTTTAGCTCTCATCAGCTAGCCATACCTTTCTAGGATTCGAACCTGGGCTGCTTTTGCCTTGCCTATATATATATATACACATACACACAAATGAAGATGACGAGTGGGACCTCGTCGAAACGTCGCCAGAAATTTCCAAATCCTACACGGGAAGAAACCCGAATATGCCAAGACCATCATACACATAAATATATACATACATACAGACAGACAGACATATACATACGTATATATGCACACACATACACATGTATCTGTGGGAACTGGAGGAAAGGAATGTAGCCCCCTTTGCTGGGTGTACACACAGAAGCAGATAGGAACATAGACACGACTTCTGACTTAGTTTGAGTGCGATGTTTTGCCTACCAAGGAGGGGGAGTGCTGATGGGATGGGGGAGGAGATCTCCGGGATGGTAGAGGGCCTTTTGGTTATAACTGGGAGAGGTAGGTATGGCGGGAGCCGAGGGATATATACATTTTAAAAAAACAAGTGTGTGGGGGGGTCATTCAGAATGCAGATTCAGCTACCATTTTATCTTTTTATCTGCTTTTTGCAGATACTGTAATCTTGGGCTAGAGTTCGGTAATTCATGGAAGCCATTCTTGCCCTTGACTAATATGAAGGGAACCCAATTCCAAAAGACAGTAGGTCAGAAACTAAATTCATTTCATTTCATTGATGTACCATTTCAGTCATATTAATTTAATTATTACTTCCCAAGTCATTAATAATTCCCCAGCAATATGCTATAATATAATGTAATGTAGTTAACGTATCAATAATAGCATATTCATTTAATAAATTAGTATTGATAACAATACAATATTGAATAATATTAATTTAATATAGCCTATATAGTTATATTAAGTAATTCCCTAGTCATATGTATAATATAATTTTCTCTTGCAACAATTTAGTAACACAGTTCAGTGGTCTCTTTGGCTCCTAGCAGGCTTCAGCAAGTCTAGAGTCAGAAACTGTACACTATTTTCAAGATAAATTTGTGTCCTAATTTAGATTTCAGCCACACACATACACACAGCTTCTCAGGAGAGTATCAGATTTTTCTTCAAGATTGAAGAGTTTACAATGAAGCAAAGGCTTGTTTTGCAAAGTTTGCTTTGAAAAAGGAGGAAACAGAAGAATCATCTAAAGTTGGTCTAAGTTTCAGAGAGCTAAATCCAGATTATCAGTGAGTCCGAAGCTCAGAAATTCAAGAATAAAATTCACATATGAATTTCATACATGAATCAAAGATCAGATGGTCAGACATTATTTAAGGCAAAGAGAACTCAGCTCAGAACTTAAACAAGACTGTAGCCAATTGTCAATCAGAAGATTTAATATTTTTCTTGGTGAGGAGCCTAATGAAGCCTTGCTGTTTTGCTCCCTTCTGTACTCATCAGGTGCAAGCGCTGGAAGGTTTTCTCCAGGAATGATTGCACTCTTATTTCTGTATGTGCATTGAGGATGGAGAGTAAAACTAGGCAATATGATTTTTTAAAAATTTCTAATGCAAAGGATAAGAAAATAAATATTAAGCATTGGAGGCTCTGTCATGTATTACCATTGAAGATATCACAAATACAATGTCCAATGTATTGTTGAAACAAAAATTAAAAGGGGGGGGGGTGTTCCCAGAATTTCTTATACTCATATTTGCATTTTTTAAAATACAAATTCTAAAATGCTTGCTTTATTTATTTATTTATTCATTTATTCATTCATTCATTCATTCATTCATTCATTCATTCAATTTTTATGCCGCCCTTCTCCTTAGACTCAGGGCGGCTTACAACATGTAAGCAATAGCACTTTTTAACAAAGCCAGCATATTGCCCCCACAATCCAGGTCCTCACTTTACCCACCTCGGAAGGATGGAAGGCTGAGTCAACCTAGAGCCGGGGAGGAGATTTGAACAGCTGACCTTCAGATCTACAGTCAGCTTCAGTGGCCTGCAGTACAGCACTCTACCTGCTGCGCCCTAAAATACAATACGTCTTACCACCTCTCACTCACTCCTATCTCTCTCTCTCCCTCCCTCTCTCTCTCTGTGTATGTTAAACGGGCAGTTCCTCAAAGAGAGGAGTGCATTCTTAAACAAAAATACACACCATCTTATTTAGACAAATAGAAATTAATTCCAGCCACTTTCTAGAGAATTCATCAAGTATATCCATATACGGTGGTATCTCTACCTACAAATACCTTTACTTACAAACTTTTCTAGATTAGTACCAGGTGTTCAAGATTTTTTTGCCTCTTCTCAAGAACCATTTTCCACTTACAAACCCAAGCCTCCGAAACTGTAACCAGAAAAGGCAGTGAGAAGTCTTTGTGGGGCCTCTCTAGGAATCTCCTGGGAGGAAACAGGGCCTCCACTCTCCCTGTGGTTTCCCCAATAACACGCATTATTAGCTTTTACATTGATTCCTATGGGAAAAATTGCTTCTTCTTACAAACTTTTCTACTTAAGAACCTGGCCACAGAATGAATTAAGTTAGTAAGTAGAGGTGTCACTGTACAGGTATTTTAAAACTTTGTGACTACAGAGTGGATTACTTCAATCCGTTTTTAAGAGAACCAAAGCAGTAGCCTTGAAAGGAGTGTCAGCCCTGCAGGGTAGGCCAGGCCAGGCAACAAACTCCATGTATCTGAGTACAATTACATTCTTTGATGGTAAGCCAGTATTTTTCCGCTTCAGCTACTTTAAGACCTGTGGACTTCAACTCTCAATATTCCTCAATCAGCATGAATATTGAAAGCCTGAATGTGTCTTTCTTTCCTTCCCTTTCCTTCCTTATACCCCTGAAAATTAGGGTAGAGCCAGTTTGATCTTCTTTTTTGTGATTCTGTGTCCCTGGGTTTAAAGTATGCTTTGGTTTATGTAACTGTCACTGCCTTTGCCTAGCTCCCTCAAGGTCATATCCGTGGCTCATTTAGCACTTGCAAGAAACTATCTTATCTGTTATTCTTTGAAATCATAGATAGGCTGAGGGAAGAGCTTCAAGAAAAAAGAAGTAATACATTCACCATATGTTCTGTCTTGGTCACTCCGGAAGCCAATACCAACCCAAAAAGAGAAGCCAGGCACACCGATAAAAGGCAAAGGCAGTTTATAAAATTCAAGAAAAAACACAGGTAACAGAAAATGTCCTTACAAACAGGAAAATGCTGTATCTTCAGATATATCCAGGAAGGCAAAAGTCCATGCAGCAATACAGGATTCTTGCTGCCAATACGAGGCTGTAGATAGCAGACCTACACCTCCCACGGGTCTTCCAAACTGCTGGGCCACAAGCCAGGAACAGAGATGCCGAGAACAAAGCAAGACACCGTAACTCCAATTGATAACACTCCACATGGCTTCAAGGGCTTGCCTGCCTTTTAAACCCTGCTAAGGAGGACCACACCCAAGCCAAGCTGTTCCTAATTCAGTGCTGATAATACTTCTTTAATTGCTCCTTTCTCTGATCTGAACGTCTCTGTCGCATGTCAATGACGGCTTGTGCTTCATCCCCTAATGACTCCAAGCTACTGGCTGGGGAGAGCCTCCTCCGGGGCTCTCATGCTGTTCTCCTTCATCCCATTCCTGACTTTCCTCTCCCCCGTCCGACTGTTCAGCCCCCTCCTCTTCGATGTCATCCTCCTCCGGGCATGGAGCCAGCAGAGACACAGCCACTCCCTGAGCAGCCTCAGGCTGAACCACAACACCATATAAGTCTGGACTGTGTATATTGTTAAAAGTTGTTTTTAGGATGAAAGTGAAATTGCTTTTCAATTTCTTATAGACTGTTTGTTGACCTGGGACTGTACACATGGTCAGCCATGTTGTTCTCTACAGTTGACCTTTTATTTTAACCATGATGTTGTCACCTCGCTTTCTCTCACCTTGCATCAGTTTTCATTAATGCTAGCAGGGGACACTTCCCTGCTACACTCACAAATTATCTGAAGGCTGCCATTGGAGGAGATAATCTTAGAGCATGTATTCTGATGTTCATCTTCCACTGTGCCAGCAGGATAACATCCTGAAGCTCAAGGTAGGACTTTGGACAAATCCGGTGTTTATTTTATTTTATTTTTTTAAATGAAAGCAAGCTATAGCCCAAATGTTTTCCCAGACTAAGATAATTGATAACCAATTTCCCTCCTCTTCCTCCTCCTCCTCCTCTTGCTTAAGGTGTTCCCTTAGGACACCTTAAACAAGGAGACATTGCTACTAATTTGTTTTTTATTCTTTTTATTTTAAAAAGGGGGGAAATCTGAGCAGATTGATTTTAATTTTCAATAATTCTGCTAAATGATGAATAAACTACTTAAATCAGAAACTGAAAGGGGAGAAAGAAATGCATATGGTTAGTCCTTGACGTATGACTAGTTGAAATTCCAATAGATGTACCTGGAAGAAACCTACAACCTGGATTCAGAATGCCAATGGTTGTCCCCTTCCATGGTCATGCATGATGGGTGCTTGGCAACTCAGCAACATTTTTTGGCTGTTTGCAGTGCCTTGCAGTAATGTGACTGAATTTTGCAATGGTTTTCCCAAAATCCAAAATCTACTTCTAGTTTTGGGCACAATCTTTGCCAATAGTAAATTATTGCTTCACTTAATTGTGGCATTTGTTTAATGGTCATGCATTTTCTTAACAACTGTGGTGATTTGCTTAATGACTGCTTCATAAAAGCCAGGGGTGGGTTCCTCCCGGTTCAGGCCAGATCGTCCGAACTGTTAGCGATCAGATGGTGCAGTGGTGGGCTCCTATGGTCAGGTACGCAGTACCATTAGCAAAATTTTGGTCAGGTACACTGTACTGGTAGCAAAATTTTGATTCCCCCCCCCCCCCCTTTTTCCCTTCTGGACTCTGGGTATGTTTTTCCTATCGCAGTAAATGAGGTTGGATGTGTATAATTTTAGAAGAGCTGTGTGTGTGTGTGTGTAAATACACTTTATATAGTAGATAATCAGGGGTGGGCTACTGTCTGGATGGGGGGGGATGCAGTAGGGTAGCAAAAATGTAGTTCCACCCCAGAACACCCAATTTGCACGGAAAGATGTTGAAAAAAAATGCATAAGCCATGCCCACAGTGTGGTAGTAAAATAATTGGTAGCCCATCACTGAGCTGGTGATGTAATTTTGGCATCACAGATTCGGTTCTGTCTGTGCTGGTCCATGCACGTCACCATCTTTTTTGTGTGTGTATTTCTGGCTGATTTTCATGTGTTTGGATGGCTTCTCCAAATTCTGTGCTTTGAAAGAAGCTCTCCCACTTGCCCCTGGATTATTTCTTCTCCCAAAGCACAGCTGATCAGCTCCTCAGCTGTGTTTCGGGACGAATCCACCTTCTGAGCATGTGACTGGAAGTGAAATCGCACAAAAGGATGTGTGGGATTTCTAGAAAGGTTCTGAGGTTCGGGGAGAGCAAATGTCAAGATGCAAACCTATAGTGAAGGTAAGTGAAACCCAACTCTGATAAAAGCTCATAAGCTCCAAAGATCATAAAATTGGCTCAGTCACATGACATTCACTCTATTCAATCTGTATAGTCTGGAGGACAGAAGGAAAAGGGGGGACATGATCGAAACATTTAAATATGTTAAAGGGTTAAATAAGGTTCAGGAGGGAAGTGTTTTTAATAGGAAAGTGAATACAAGAACAAGGGGACACAATCTGAAGTTAGTTGGGGGAAAGATCAAAAGCAACATGAGAAAATATTATTTTACTGAAAGAGTAGTAGATCCTTGGAACAAACTTCCAGCAGACGTGGTAGATAAATCCACAGTAACTGAATTTAAACATGTCTGGGATAAACATATATCCATCCTAAGATAAAATACAGAAAATAGTATAAGGGCAGACTAGATGGACCATGAGGTCTTTTTATGCCGTCAGACTTCTATGCTTCTATGTTTCACTGCCATCATGAGTTATGACTGCAATGGGCAGTCTCCATTATGGTTGTAACTCAAGGACTATCTGCATTGAAATTTGTATAATCATGAGTGTATTTGCACACAGAGAGAGGTTCACTCATTGTGAAAGAGAAGCAGACTACAAGAGGCAGATTCTGAATGGCTGCAGTTTTGCAATTAGCTTTTCACAGCACTTAACAATCTTAAACGTTTTACAGAATAGACAGTGAGGAGTCTCTATGGAGACCATTAAGTTACTATCCTGCCTTATATAAACCTGCTTTTGTTATTTTTAAAACAATCTTGGAAAGCACATCAATATTATCATACACACATTGCAAAAAGAGAGCAGGATTCAAAGCTTGATCTTACCCAAGGGCTTATTGTGGAGAATTTATGGCATGCACTGACCTAGAATCACCCAGTAATCTTTATGGCTGAGTAGGGATATGAACTTACTTTTCTACTGTCCAAATTTATTACTAGCTACTACCATCACAATTAAAAAACATGACTGACTGGGAGACAAAAAGACTTTTTTGGAGAGGTACGGGGGAAAAAAATAGAGATATGGTGTGATACAGCATGTTCCACTATTTGGTGGGCTGAGGGAATGTTTACTTCTAATTTCCTCTCTGAGGAATTATTTACTTAAAACCTCACTCAAACTTGCAAACAATGGAGCATGGTTAACTCAAACAAGCATTTGTTCAAGCAATAAGTGAGGGTGGGGGGAAGTGAACTCAGGCAAATATTTCATATCCTAAAGGTTTGCCAGTTTATTTTAGATGCATAATTGTAAAGAAAGTCTAGGTAAATAATGATTCATACTATAGCAAATGACTCCAAAATGGAGATAAACATGGAGCATTTCCTAAAAATGGATGGATATTGTCCATAGAAACCTACAAAACAAAATGGGGGGGGGGGAAGCATAAATTCTCTATCCTTGATAAGACGGAATACCCTTCCCTCCAAAACAAAACCAAAATAAAAACCCTCTTCTACATTCTGGCTATTTCATCAGTAATTCAAATGATATGTTATATACACAGTTGATTCAGAAATAAGTTTGTAGAATTTGAGGCTTCTGTGCCATTGGAAAAAAATGGCTACAAACTGCAGAATTTCTCTAAAACTTGCTGTGATGAAAGAAAGAAATATTAATGTTAAAAGGTATAATAATCTTAGGTATATTTAATATAGTTTTATCATTTCTCCTGTTCCCCACTTTTTTGTATAGTGTCTTTGTCACACTACTCAAAAGTCGAGCTTTATTTAAATAGACAGGTAGTCCTCGGTTACCAACTGCCTCATTTCAAATCATTCAAAGTTATGACAGTGTAATAAAAACTAATTTTGCAACCAATCCTTGATTTACAACCATAGCAGGCCATTTCTGAGCTTTGCGACTGGCTCGTGATAAACAGAATTAATGGAGAAGGCAGAAATATAATCTAAGTTGTAGTCACATGGTATTTTGCTTAATGAACAGACGGCTTAGACTCAGAATTCCTAGTCCGAATTGGGATTAAGTGAGAGGTACCTGATTTCTTTTATATACCCATACTCCTATTTTTCTAAAAAGACCAAATAAAAGAAATCAAACTGATTCTATCCTGTTATAATAAAACAGATACAGGCAGTGGTAGTTTCCTTCCAGTTTGTACCAGATCGCCCAAACCACCACCCAAACCTCTGGATGCCAGAAACGGGCCATTTCAATTTGGGAAATGAATCATTTCTGGCCTCTGGATGGCCACCAGGGGGGTGGGGAAGGCTGTTTTCACCCTCCCCAAATTACTAGCAAGGCTCTGAAATATGAGGAGAGCAAAATACGGAACTTCTGGTTCAACCGGAAATTGGCAAACAGAATATTTCCAGCCTCCAGAAGACTTTGGGAGGGGGAGAGGCCATTTTCGCCCTCCGCAGGCTCCTAGAAAGGCTTTGAAGCTTGGGGAGATTTATATTGGCATATAAATCAAATAGATGATTGATAGATAGATAGATAGATAGATAGATAGATAGATAGATAGATAGATAGATAGATAGATAGATAGATAGAAGATGATAGATAGATAGAAGATGATTGATAGATAGATAGATAGATAGATAGAAAATGATAGATAGATAGAAAATGATAGATAGATAGATAGAAAATGATAGATGATAGATAGATAGATAGATAGATAGAAAATGATAGATAGATAGATAGAAAATGATAGATAGATAGATAGATAGATAGATAGATAGAAAATGATAGATAGATAGAAAACGATAGATAGATAGATAGAAAATGATAGATAGATAGAAAATGATAGATAGATAGATAGATAGATAGATTGATAGAAAATGATAGATAGATAGATAGATAGATAGAAAATGATAGATAGATAGATAATGATAGATAGATAGAAAATGATAGATAGATAGATAGATAGATAGATTGATAGAAAATGATAGATAGATAGATAGATAGATAGATAGATAGATAGAAAATGATAGATAGATAGATAGATAGATAGATAGATAGATAGATAGATAGATAGATAGATAGAATTCCCCACACCCTTTGGAGGCTGAAAACAGACTGTTTCCTGACTCCCAGTGGGCCCCAATGGCCCGAAAATCAGCTGGCCGGCACGTGTATGCATGCTGGACCTAAGCTCGTTTGTCCACCAACATGGCTCCACATGTCACTTGTGGCATGCGTGCCATAGGTTTTCCGTTACGGGCCTAGATTATAGTCAAACACAGCAATGAACAATTCAGTTGAGGAAATGCAATGCAAGTGATTCTGAGGGACATTAAATGTTGTTTTGGAAGTGGATGGACTAAACAGGAAGTCTTCAGCAGGATGGGTATTATTAAAAATTGATAGTGACAATATTACATGGGATACAACTAAAATGTATCTGTATGTGAATGTTCATGGATCAGAAACAAATGTTATCCAAGTCAGTCTCCAAAAAGAAAATACATACCATAATATTGTTGAAAACAATAAGGTTCAAGATCGAGGTTGTATAAACTGTGAAAACAGTAAATGGACAGATAATTTGCTTGTGGAATATCTCTACATTTAATGCTTTTTATTATCATTTTTTGTAAAGGTTGCATCTGCACCTGGGAGAATGTCATAATTGTTTCTCTTTAACAAAGGGGAAGTAAAGTTATCAAGGGTGAATGAACAAACCGCAGGGGAATTATAGCTTTTTTCCAATGGAAAAGTACTTGACAAGAGTTGACAATAAGCAAAAGTCCAATGGAGCTTTGCTGTTGGATGGTTTATGCTTCAGAATGTTGCTGAGAAATTGATGCATGAGAATAGGAAGGCTTATTGTTTCTTTACTTTTTAAGAACATTTGTTAAGTGAATAAGCTTTTATCATTGGACGTTTTGTGCAACTACAGTGGGTTGCTGAATGCAATAATAATTGTAGAAATGCATTAGAATGAATTTTATTAAATAAGATGCTTAGCAATTGGTTCACAGATTAAGACAACAATGTTTGATGTTCTCTTGCTTATTTAATGTATTTATGGATAAATGAATAAGGAATGTTTGCAATAAAATGTGAGAGATGTTTCTTGGGGACATAAAATAGGTGTTCTTTTCAATGCACATACAGCGGTGTCATTATAGTCATGACTGCAGGGTGCAGCAAGCAGTATGTATCAAAAAATAAAAGGATCAAAGATCAAAGCATTGACCAGTTGCAACTTCCAAGTACGGTGGTACCTCTACTTAAGAACTTTAATTCGTAGAAAAGTTTGTAAGTAGAAGCAATTTTTCCCATAGGAATCAATGTAAAAGCAAATAATGTGTGCGAACCCATTAGGAAAGAAATAAAAGCTTGGAATTTGGGTGGGAGGAGGAGGAGGAGGAAGAAAAGGAGGAGGACAGTTGTTGCTGAAGGAAGAAGGTTGAGGTGAGGGGAATTAAAAAAATCCAAAACTTTAAGGCTAAAAAAAAAGAGGGAATTTGAGGCGGTGAGGAGGAGCACGCACCTCCCATACACCTGGTGCGAGGCTGCCTCCCATTCACTGCACCAGAGAGAGAAACCCAGTGGGAATGACAGGAAACTGGCCGGGTCTTTGTGCCGCTCTCAAATTTCTTGGGAAATTTTTCTGGGCTTGGGTTCTTAAGTAGAAAATGGTTCTTAAGAAGAGTCAAAAAAATCCTGAACATTGGGTCCTTAACTAGAAAAGTTCTTAAGTAGAGGCGTTCTTAGGTAGAGGTACCACTGTAAATGCTAAAAAAAATAGAGAATGGAGATGATTTAGAATACCTTAGTAGAATATTTACTAAATATGGGGAAACAGAAATTTGCAGACATGCAAATTTGCAGTAAAAAGATAGTGATTTGTATGTGGTCTCTTGCAAGGAATAAATGAAACTTGGATATGTCAGAGAGACACATAAAAGTTAGTTTAATACAATGGGGAGGGAGTACTTAAAAAGTGTGTCTGGGAAAATAAGAAGAGACAGGGTCAAGAATGAATGGAAGCTAAAGGAATGTGGATTGAATACAGAAATGAATACCCAATGCAACAGACGTATTTTGAGTTGGTTTGCTAATATGAAAGGAAAGACTGAAGGTTAAATTGGAAAACAAAAGAAAGAACTAGTAGATAGGGAGAGAAAGGATGAGGAATTCTATCTGGATGAAGTTGATGAGATACAGATGAGAATTTTTAAAAACAATCAAAGATAATACAATGAAATGTTGTATGAACTTGTTAAAATGCAAGGATGATTTGCAAGGCTAGAAAGGCATAACAAACAATTTTCATGTAGACTAGTTTCGGTTTGTTTCCATTCCTTTTTTCCGATCTCCTGCTTTTAAAATCCTTACCTTATTATTTCTTAGCACTTTTCTTTGCTATGAATTATATTTCTTGCCCCAAATGCAAATACTGTGACTATCCTATATTTTCAATTCCCTGTTTGACCACCAGAACTGTAATCTCAATGCTAGCAACTCCTATAAAAGACAACCTCTATTAAAGACAATCCAAGACATTGTAGATTCTGTGGATGTTGCTTCAGGATTGGAAGACGGAAATCTGTCAGGGCAGGAGTATTAAGTAAGAAGGATGAGAACTAGAAGCAGATGAAAACCAGGCTCATAATCCTAATCCTGACCCTAACCATAGACCATGGGAGTTCAAGGTTTTGGCTTGCCTGGGCCACATCAAATGAAGAGGAATTGTCTTGGGCTGTTTATAAAATAGATAATGTAGTTGATGTATATTATTCACATAATAATGTTAAAAATTTACCATCTTGTAGGATTGCGTTATTAGCTGTCTCAGGCTCCATGCAGTCATTGGACCATGGATTGAATATGCCTGGCCTAGATAAAACTGTAATTTGATTCTTATTCCAAACTGGATAATAGTCACGGATCAGGGACAAGAAAGAGGCATTTGTTGAAGTCATAAGAAGTATGATACACTAAAAACTTATCTACATCCATTTTACCATTGCAATGCTGTACCTGTTAAGCTATGTCTATATAAAATAAGCATACTGATGTAAAGGAATTTCTCTCTTATTACTACGTATTGCACACCCTCTCTATCCAAGCCCAGCTCCCACATTAGGAAGATGAGAGGGACTGGGGTATATTAAGGATCCAATTGGAATGTTGGAATTAATTATTATTATTATTTATTAGATTTGTATGCCGCTCCTCTCCGTAGATTCGGAGGGGCTCACAACAGAAACAATACAAATCCAACACTTAAAAACACTTTAAAACCCTTAATATAAAAGACAATCATGCATCTCATACATACCATACGCAAAGCAGGAACGGCCCAGGGGGATCAATTTCCCCATGCCTGACGACAGAGGTGGGTTTTGAGGAGTTTACAAAAGGCAAGGAGAGTGGGGGAAATCCTAATCTCTGGGGGGAGTTGATTCAAGAGGGTTGGGGCCGCCACAGAGAAGGCTTTTCCCCTGGGTCCCGCCAGACAACATTGTTTCGTCGAAGGGACCTGGAGAAGGCCTACTCTGTGGCATATAACCGGTCACTGAGATTTGATCAGCAGAAGGCGGTCCCGGAGATATTCTGGCTGGATGCCATGAAGGGCTTTATAGTCAAAACAAACATTTTGAATTGTGACCTGAAACTGATCGGCAACCAATGCAGACTGCGGAGTGTTGGTGTAACATGGGCATACCATACCATAACAGAGCCGGGGTGGCGCAGCAGGTAGCATGCTGTACTGCAGGCCACTGAAGCTGACTGTAGATCTGTAGGTCAGTGGTTCAAATCTCATCACCGGCAAAAGGTTGACTCAGCCTTCCATCCTTCCGAGGTGGGTAAAATGAGGATCCAGATTGTGGGGGCAATAGGCTGGCTCTGTTAAAAAGTGCTATTGCTAACATGTTGTAAGCCGCCCTGAGTCTAAGGAGAAGGGAGGCATAAAAATCAATCAATCAATCAATCAATCAATCAATCAATCAATCAATCAATCAATCACGCAATCAAATAAATAAATAAATAAATAAATAAATAAATAAATAAATAAATAAATAAATAAATAAATAAATAAATAAATAAATAAATAAATAAATAAATAAATAAATAAATAAATAAATACCTGGGAAAGCCCATGATTGCTCTTGCAGCTGCATTCTGCATGATCTGAAATTTCCAAACACTTTTCAAAGGTAGCCCCATGTAGAGAGCATTACAGTAGTTGAGCCTTGAGGTAATGAGGGCATGAGTGACTGTGAGCAATGAGTCCCGGTCCAGATAGGGCCGCAACTGGTGCACCAGGCGAATCGGGGCAACCCCCCCCCCTCGCCACAGTTGAAAGATGGTTCTCTAATGTAAGCTGTGGATCGAGGAGGATGTCCAAGTTGTGGACCCTCTCTGAGGGGGTCAATAATTTTCCCCCACCCAGGGTAATGGATAGAGAGATGGAATTGTCCTTGGGAGGCAGAACCCACAGCCACTCCGTCTTATCCAGGTTGAGTTTGAGTCTGTTGACACTCATCCAGACCCTAACAGCCTCCAGGCACCGGAACATCACTTTCACTGCTTAACTCATTCACTTTAATATCTTGCACATCATATATGAGACCAACTTGTGGTATAAAACTCAAGGCCCAGGGGCCGAATCTGGCCCTGGGGTACTTAGATCTGACCTGTGGGGCAGCTGTGGAAACAGTGAAGGACCGGCCCATGATGCATCCACCAGTGAAAATGAACTTGCACCCTCCCGTGCTCCATTTTTGCTGGGAGAGGGTTGCAGGAGGCCATGGCAGCCAAAAACGGAACTTGGGAACACATTTTTAGTGACAGAGCGCTCGGGACGCCACAGGTGCCCCTGACACAAGTAACATTGAGGGGGCCACAAGCACCCTGCCCATGTTTAACCCCGCCTCCAAAGATCAAACACAACCCTGATGTGGTCCTCAATGAAATCGAGTTTGACACCCCTAATGTAGTCTTTAGTTCCCCCTGATGTCCAACTTTTTGCTACTTTTAGGAATAGCTTTCCTGTTGTTGTTGTTGGGCACTGCCTGTTTGTTGCCCAAGTAGGGAAAACTGTTTCTGGAACTTCGTAGCAAAGAGGTCTGTGAAGCAAAAAAAAATCTGGGAAAATTTATTTATTTTATTTTATTTATTTATTTTGTCCAATACACAATGAGGGTTTTAGTGGGTATATATATATATATATACACATAGTAAAATACATGATGAAGGTTATAGAGGAGATACTCATAGTAAAATATATCTAAGAAATAATAGAAAAGAAGATATACTAATAGAACATATCAATGAAATAATAGAAGAAGAGATTTAGGAATAGAAGAAAGGTATAGGAGATATAGGAGAGCAATAGGACAGGGGACGGAAGGCACTCTAGGGCACTTGTACTCACCGCTTACTGACCTCTTAGGAATCTGGATAGGTCAACCGTAGATAATCTAAGGGTAAAGTGTTTGGGGATGACACTATGGAGTCCGGTAATGAGTTCCACACTTCGACAACTCGGTTACTGAAGTCATATTTTTTACAGTCAAGTTTGGAGCGGTTAATATTAACTTTAAATCTGTTGTGTGTTCTTGTGTTGTTGTGGTTGAAGCTGAAGTAGTCGCCGACAGGCAGGACGTTGCAGCATATGATCTTGTGGGCAATACTTAGATGTTGTTTAAGGTGTCTTAGTTCTAAACTTTCTAGGCCCAGGATTGAAAGTCTAGTCTTGTAGGGTATTCTATTTCGAGTGGAGGAGTGAAGGGCTCTTCTGGTGAAGTATCTTTGGACATTTTCAAGGGTGTTAATGTCTGAGATGTACAACCACTTTAAGGCATTATGGTTAAGTGCAAAATATGTATTCTTGCTTTCTCCAAAAGACATTTTGCACAACCTTAAACACAACTGGCTGTATTGGTCTGGTGTGTCAAAACTGTATAGCAAGGCATAGGAAGATGACAGTATGAATGTGTAAAAAAGACCATCTAAGAGTTGAAAGACCATCTAAGAATGTTTGGGCTGGCAATGATAAACAAAATGACTCATTGTTTGATAATACAACTGACACAGTGTGACTATCTTGCAGTTACATTTTCTATCTGTTACAAGATGCCTAAGAAAGTATTGTGGACTGTACCTAACATTCTATGGTTCTGAAACTACCTGGACTTTGCTCACAGACCAGGAAAATATACAATTATCTGGCAATATTAGGATCATTTTAGACGTGTCAGCTTTTCAACACAGAATATATTTCATAATCATATAATCTGTATGAATATAATTATGTTTGACAACTGAATTCTGATGGGGAATAATGACTGGCCAATCTTATTATATTTTCCAGGTATCTTTGCCTTAGTAAAATATAGCTCAAGAAGTATGAACGAAGACATCGCGTGCACAATTCTTTCCATGCATTTTCCAATCAAAGGCTATTAGCCTGTATTTTAAAAGCTGATTTGTTTTCCCATCAATAGCTCTCTGTGGTGAAAATCTGTGTTTGGCAATCGCTCCATGTATACCATGTCAATTTAATATTAAAAACAAAATTGTTGAAAAAATATTATCCCAAGAACATACGTAAAATTATAAATATTCAGCACCTCAAGCTTTTGATATACTTTAGTGCACATGAACGGAGTAGCTGTCAAAAGTACAACAGGCAACTCAAGTAATTATGCAGATTTATGCAAAACATTAACAAGAAGAATTAAATGCACAAATGAGGTGGCTACACTTGAATTGTTAAGATTATGAATAATTACCATGAATCTTTTTTGCTCTTAATATAACTTGTTTTTGATAAACAAAGCCTTAATTATCAGAATCCTTTGGAGAATATTGGTGACCTTCATTAATCTTACAAAACAAGTCTCTTGTGTTCTGCATTGTAAAAAAGCACATGCTTAGAATAAGTACATAGACCATGGGAAAAGCATATGCTAATGGCTACTACAAAACCATTGTGCACTATAGCTGTGATTTTCTCTAGCACATCTGTACCTAACATTTAGCAAAAGTGTTCTGAGTTCTGTGAAATTTGAGAAGACATGACATTTTCTTAAGGTAGGTAGGATACGAATCTTTGGTTATATCAAAATTTAACAGTCATATACTTTGTATATATTATGTTGGGGAGGGACACAACAGAAGAAGAAAATTATAACCATCAGGTTCCCTATCCAGCATACAAGAGGCACTCTAAAGCAGAACATTCGCAAGTAACAGCCTTTAACTCTAGTAGTCCCCACAATGCAAAAAGGATGTTAAGACTCTAGAAAAAGGGAAGAGAAGAGCGACAAAAATGATTACAGGACTGGAGGCTAAAACAAATGAAGAACTGTTGCAGGAAATAGGTATGTCTAGTTTAATGAAAAGAAGGACCAGGGGAGACATGACAGCAGTGTTCCAATATCTCAGGGGCTGCCACAAAGAAGAGGGAGTGAAGCTATTCTCCAAAGCACCTGAGGGTAGAACAAAAAGCAATGGGTAGAAACTAATCAAGAAGATAAGCCACATAGAACTAAAGATAAATTTCTTGATAGTTAATACAGTTATTCATTGGAACAGTTTGCCTCCAGAAATTGTTAATGCTCCAATATGGGAAGTTTTTAGGAAGCTATTGGATAACCATTTGTCTAAAGTGGTGTAGGGTTTCCTGCCTAAGCAGGGGGTAGGACTAGAAGACCTCCAAGGTCCATATATATACATACAAATATATGTGTCACATGTTTAAGCTGAATTTGAAAATTAAGGGAGACTAGGATAGATCTATTTCGGCCTTATTTTGGCCTCATCAGCTAGCCATACCCACTGGGACTTGAACCTGCAACCTTTGCCTTGTAAGGCAGAGAATTATCCTCTAGGCTACAGTATCCAATCCCTTCAGCTCTGTACCAGGGAAGGGTTACATTTTGTGTCGAATCACCCTGGTATATTGTATATATATATATATACATACAAATATATATATATATATATATACATACAAATATGGGTATGGCTAGCTGATGAGGCCAAAATAAGGCTGAAATAAATCTATCCTACTCTCCCTTAATTTTCAAATTCAGCAAAAAACATGTGACACATACAGATCGAATTGTCGGCTATCAATAAAAATTAACTGCCTTGGAAATGGCCCTGGGTTGGGCCGAGAGGCAAATAAGGAGCTGTGATGTTCCTTCAATACACCAGGGTGATTCGACACAAAAATATGTAACCCTTCCCTGGTGCAGAGCTGAAGGGATTGGATCAGTAGCCTAGACGATAATTCTCTGCCTTACAAGGCAAAGGTTGCAGGTTCAAGTCCCAGTAGGTTGTGAGTTCAATTTTTGGTAGAGGCAGGGGATTGGACTATATGACCTGCTTCACTACTGTTAGTGAATTGGAGATGAAGGTATATAATTACCTAGAAAGTCCAAGTGAGAGTTGAGTTGAACCACAAGATGTCTAGTCAATTCTTATTCTTCATGCTAGAGTACCACTATAGTTCATGAATTTATTCCCAGGTAAATAGACATTAGATTGCAACCTACATCACACAAATCCCAACCCAAAATTTCATTAAGGAATTATATGGAAAAAAATAGCCAGAAAGGAAAACAATCAGCATACAATTCTAATGGTGTCTAAGACCTCCTTCCTTCTCAGAATCAACTACTTGTGATAGACTTTGCATGACTCAGATGGTCACATACAGACTACCAAAAGTAAGGTGTCAGGCCTTTGACTTCACACAATGACTTTGCACTATTAAATTCCATGTCCCAGATCATGAACTACGTTCTCTTTTTCTCAAATCTGAAACATTCTATTGTTATCTCCCTTCAACTACTCCTTGAACTAGTCCTAGTACTTTCTCACGGAACTGCAATTTCCCAGGTGAGTTTGTAGATGGCAAAAGCCTATATAACCAGTTCCATTCTATCGCAGAGCTGCATTCTCAATTGTGCCACAGGACTTCCACATTCTCTTCCCCAATCTTCTGTTTTTCTGCCTCCATTTCCTCCATCCATTTTCATTCTGCAGATGCCACTTTCCAAAGGCAAAGATGCCCCCGACATTTGGCCAATTGCTCCACTGCAGAAAACTACAGAACCATTTCCATTTCTGTTTCACTGGTAATTTTTACGTTGCCCTCCTTCATTCAGATAAACAGTGGGGCCTCTTTCAGTCCCCTCGGTTAATTTCAGAATTAATTTGCAAGGCTGTCATCAACGGTGTAACAATTCACTGATCAACAGTTGTAGTTCTTCATAACACTGTCAAACTCCCAGCTGCCACTGTGCCAGTCTGGGCTTCATGGTTGTTTTTCTCTTCATTCCTTTTTTTTTTCCTGTCTCCTCCTAACTTTATTCTTTTGCCCAGGCCTAGACATTATGCCTTGGGACTACTAGTAAAGGAGGACTTTAGAAGCATTAAGTCTTTACTGCCAGCTACAGTATCTCTTCCCTAGAGAGTCAGCTGTCAGATCAATGGTGTTTTTGTCATAAAAAATCTCTCCAAAGGGACTCAAATTTGTTTTGGCAAATGTCAAGTAGCTTTGATGCATAAAAACCCACTTAAAGAGGTCACATTTCAACAAACAAAGCTTTACCTTTTTTTAAAAAAGGGAGGGTAGCTGCACAGCTATGCATTTAATGTTATTTTTAAAAAACAAAACCCTGGGCCTTAAAAAGGGGGAGAAACAGAAATGTGACCATCAGTGTAACACATAGCTGCATTTTGCTAGTTATATGAATTCTTTGTGGTAATATAACACACTAATCACCATGTTGGAAATATCAGTCTACAAAAATTCATACGTTGGACATATTTAGGAAATCTTGGGGCTTTTTGAGTCATGCTTTTGGGGTGAATGGGATTTCTTGACAACAAACAGCTTTAAAACTATTTGAAACATGAACATTTTCCAAATGGGTTGTGAGAATAACCTTGAGGAAGAGCAAGAAGCATTGCAGATGAGGCAAAGGTCAGATAAGAGAAATCCAAGTCCAACGCAGAAATGGAACCTGAAAAAACATCTCTGACCTGACCCTCCCTAGTTCCCTTTAGGATGAAGGCAGGGGCGGCTTTGTTGCAATCCTATAATAAAAGTAATTTTGATATTCATGATTTTGATGTTCACGATTGGCTTACCTCAAAGGGCTGACATCATGGGACTGAATATTTGCACAAAAGCACATATTCAGTTTATACACAAACTGAAAGGCAATGTGTTATGAATTGCATATTAATTAATATTATTAATTAATTCTCCACGAAGAGACTCTTCTCCCCAATTGAAATAAGAGAAAGCTAACTGTGACAAATATGTTGAAAAGAGAAGACATTTTGTATATGTACATTTTGTATACGACATTCTGAGGTAATATTACTCGAGATTGTCCAGTCAGTCTGCAAAAGATGCCAAATCTTGTACCATTCAGACTTCTGCATCTGAAAAGCACAGTTCATTTAAACAACACTGAGTAATATATGTGCATATACATTATGTAATTACACATATTTCACAGTTTTTAGAAACAAAGTCAGTTAGAACGGAGGCTATAAACATTGCCTAGCAATGTCCAACAAGCATGTGTATGTGTAGATATCGGGAGACAGAATTCAAAATCTACAAGAAGGCAAGCACAGCAATGCAATCCAGCATGTCCTTTGCAACAATAGACTAACCACCTTAATAATAATAATAATAATAATAATAATAATAATAATAGACAAATTATTATTATTATTATTATTATTATTACTATTACTACTACTACTACTACTACTACTACTACTACTACTACAAAATCTGTAATAATTGACAAAAATCTCCATCTATCAATTGCAAAAAGCCGCTTTATTGGGATCAGCACACATAATTCGCCGCTACATCATGCAGTCCTAGGTGCTTGGGAAGCGTCCGACTGATGATGAAATACAAAATCCAGCACAGTGATCTCATTTGCTGTGTTGTACTGATAATAATAATAATAATAATAATAATAATAATAATAAATATTAATATTGATAATGATAATGATAATGATAATAATAATACCATGTCTTATATTTTTTGAACCCTGAAATAAGCGCTTGGCCTTATTGCCATGCACTCAAAAGCCTGATTGCACTTATTATCAGGGGATGTCTTATTTGAGGTTAAACAAGATAATAAATAATAATAGTAATAATAATAATAATAATAATAATTATTATTATTATTATTATTATGATGATGATGATGCAGTGAAAGGAGCCATACCAGGAAACTACAGGCCGATAACATGTCTGCCAACCATGCCCAAACTGCTGACAGAATTCAGGACTACCTAGAAGAAAATGACATTATGCCAGTCGAGCAAAAGGGCAATAAAAGATGAAGCAGAGGTACGAAAGACCAGCTCCTAATTGATAAAATGATTTTGGTGAACTGTAAGAGCAGGAAAACAAACCTATAAATGACCTTGATTGACTACAAGAAAGCCTTGGACTCATTGCCACACAATGCGATCCAGCGCTTCCTTTGCAACAATAGACCAACCATGATAATGATGATGATGATAAGAACAACAACAACAACAACAATCATCATCATCATCATCATCAGTATCATCATCTTTTTTCATCAGGCTTAGGTAACAGATATAAGTATAAACATAGTTATGAATACACAAAATGGATACAAATAAATAAAAGGGAACTTTAGGACAGGGCTGATAGACATCATGCTGGTGTGCTTATGCATGCCCCTTAAAGACCTCTTAGGAATGGGATGAATTTTTTGTCCTGATTGTGGTTGCAGAAACAAATGGCCAGATCCTAAGTATGAAATAATCAAATCTATATCAGAGATGGGTTCCTCCTGGTTTGGACTGGTTTGATTGAAGTGGTAGCAAGCGGCTGGTGATGTCACAATAACATCACAGAACCAGATCAATCGGTGCAGGTCCATGTTCAGCATTTCACAATCGTTTCTAAGACGAATAAGTCTTCCTTTCATCTCCATCAATTGGATCAATGATTGAAGAACTCATTTTTGAAAGTTTTCACCCAAACTCTAATACACAGCTTTGAACTGATTTTATTTTTTAGAATTTATTTTCCAAGTAACCAAAATGGTATTCAAAGCAATAATAATTTTTACTCATTGCCCAATGGCATCATTGTTATAGGAAGAGAAACACTCTTTTTTTCCTCGAATCCCTCCCTCCTGCCTTCCCTTGCCAAGTGCAGAGAACATCAAAATGTCAAGTGCAACTTAGCTTTCAAATTCCCCTCAAAACCCTTCATTAAATCCTAAAGTTGCTAACAAGGGTCCTAACTACTCCACCTATGTAAGGCTGCTACATAATTGAGATATGGTTTTTTTCAAGTAAAAAATGATAATAAACAAACATTATTAAGCAGCATTTATTCTTCAAGTGCTTTTTTATGGCTGGAACATTTATCAGTGTCTGCGCTAAGAGTTGCATAAAGCACTTTTACTTTCTAATCAAATCCTTCCGATCATCTCATCTGATTCTTCACTTCTATTCTTAGCCCTCTTGTCTTTTGATCTCTCGAAGCTTGCTGGTACTTGAAATATCCCTATTAACTAGTCTCATTTATAACAAGTCCCTACCCTCCCATTGGCTATATTATGAGAATAAATCTGGTTTTTGTCTGAGTTTCTTTGTTTTCACTCCTCTTCTGCTAGAGAAGATTTTTTTAAAAATGTTCTCTTTTTTACAGGCACAGTGCAGGGGTGCAAACTGTTTGCTTCCAGTCAGGTTGTATGGTGGTTAGATGACTAGCCTGGAAATCAGGAGACTGAATTCTAGTCCCTAGGCATGAAAGTGCCACCCTGAGTTTTCAGAGAAGGGCGGCATACAAATCTAATAAATAATAAATAAAGTTGGCTGGGTGATAAAGCTGGGATAAAAATCTAATAAATACATACATAACATTGAATCTTAAATGCATACATAGAAACATAGAAACATAGAAGACTGATGGCAGAAAAAGACCTCATGGTCCATCTAGTCTGCCCTTATACTATTTTATGTATTTTATCTTAGGATGGATATGTGTTTATCCCAGGCATGTTTAAATTCAGTTACTGTGGATTTACCAACCATGTCTGCTGGAAGTTTGTTCCAAGGATCTACTACTCTTTCAGTAAAATAATATTTTCTCACGCTGCTTTTGATCTTTCCCCCAACTAACTTCAGATTGTGTCCCCTTGTTCTTGTGTTCGCTTTCCTATTAAAAACACTTCCCTCCTGGACCTTACTTAACCCTTTAACATATTTAAATGTTTCAATCATGTCCCCCCTTTTCCTTCTGTCCTCCAGACTATACAGATTGAGTTCATGAAGTCTTTCATTGTACGTTTTATGCTTAAGACCTTCCACCATTCTTGTAGCCCACCTTTGGACCCGTTCAATTTTGTCAATATCTTTTTGTAGGTGAGGTCTCCAGAACTGAACACAGTATTCCAATTGTGGTCTCACCAGCACTCTATATAGCAGGATCATAATCTCCCTCTTCCTGCTTGTTATACCTCTAGCTATGCAGCCAAGCATCCTATTTGCTTTCCCGACCGCCTGACTGCACTGTTCACCCATTTTGAGACTGTCAGAAATCACTACCCCTAAATCCTTCTCTTCTGAAGTTTTTGGTAACACAGAACTGCCAATACAATACTCAGATTGAGGATTCCTTTTCCCCAAGTGCATTATTTTACATTTGGAAACATTAAACTGCAGTTTCCATTGCTTTGACCATTTATCTAGTAAAGCTAAACCATTTACCATATTGCAGACGCCTCCAGGAATATCAACCTGGAGGCGTCTGTAATATGGTAAATGATTTAGCTTTATATAACATTTTATCTTCTAAATCATCTCTAGAAGCTGCCAAAAAATTATACGGAATCCTGAACTTTATAAATGTGTTTAAACTAGAAACAATAAATAATTTTACTATTTTCTACTGTTGAAACAGAATAGAATAGAATTCTTTATTGGCCAAGTGTGATTGGACACACAAGGAATTTGTCTTGGTGCACATGCTCTGGGTACATAAAAGAAAAGTTCATCAAGAATTATAAGATACAACACTTAACGCTAATTTGCTTAATGATATAAGCAATCAAATCATATTAGGAATCAGTCAATATAAATTGTATGGTTACAAGCAACAAAGTTACAGTCATTTGTGGGAGACTAAAGGCAACAAAACTATTAAAAAATAACAAGACTATTAAAAAAATCTCTTAATCCATTACAATTCCCAGAGTAAAACCTGCAGGGACTCCTTTTATTTACATTTACCTAGCAACTATTCTCCCTGCCCCATTCCCTTTTTTCATAGCCAGCACTTAGTTTTGTTGACTCCCCCATTTTATGGTATCAGACAAATGTTAATCTGTGTCCATTTTTAATCATAGTTATTGAACACAAGCAAGCATCATTGATTTACTGAGCCCACATTAGCCAATAGTGTTCCAATCTTGACATTTTCCCATATCTTGTTTGATCATTGCTTCTAAATATACATGAGAAAGATCCCCAGTCATGAAGCATTAAGGAAGAAAGAAGTTAAACTAGCATTTGAATGGAAAAGGCAACCCTTATTTATTTAATTAAAGCCAATAACCATTATGTGGAGCAAAATCCTAGGAGGCCAGTCCTTTAGAGAATTGCAGTTCATGAGATAAATCCCAGCAGAGAAAATGTAGTGGAACAGTTTGGTTTTGCAGCTTTGCTCTGTTAGAGAAACCTGGATGCCTTTTCCATTCAAATGCTAGTTTAACATTTGTGAGATTGCCAGAGTAATGTAAAGTTTAGAAAGGGACTAAAAGGATGAATTTTGGCTGTGCACATCCAGCACGCCGAACCACCAAGTAGCAAATTATGTTGTGCAAACCCAGCTCAAATGGTCAGTTTATAGTTTGATGCACCAAGTGAACCCAGAAAATTGGGTTAATTGACTAAACTGTTGTTAAATTAACCATGGGAAAGTGTGTCATGTGAGCATAGCCATAACTTATACCAACTGGGGCTAAAGAGCAGACCTTGCTCTCAGGAAACAGCAGGGGTTTCCACAGTCCATTTCAATTCAATTCCTTCAACCCTGAAATAACCTTTAGACAGAGGAAGAAGTAACAATGATTCTAGGAATACATGAAAAATAAATAACCAGGCAGGAGAATGAGTAGCAGACTTAACAGAAGTAGAGAGGGAAATAGCATCAATAATATTTTTTTAATATAAAGCAATTCAATATGCAAACAAATTATAAGGGTCTTTCATTTTAATCCTTGGCTGAAAATACAACAATGGTCACTTTCTATTTGTTTACTACCAAAGTCCCTTGACAGTTCAACTCAACTCATAATTAGGTTAGGTCCAACAGAGTTGGCCTTCTCCAGGTCCCGTCGGCCAGACAATGTTGACTGGTGGGGCCTAGGGGAAGAGCCTTCTCTGTGGCGGCCCCAGTCCTCTGGAATGAATTCGCTCCAGAGATACGTACTGCCCCCTCCCTCCTGGTCTTTCGTAAAGCCTTAAAAACCTACCTCTGTAGGTGGCAGGGGTGGGTAGCAGGCAGGACAGGATGGAACGCAGTTGCATATGTGGAAATGAAGATGCGTGTGCAGCTCCATCTGATCGGCGGCTGTCACTCCCTGGGTTACTGGGCTCGGCTCGGCTCTTCTTTTTTTCCCTGCTGCTGCTGCAGCTGCGCTCCTTGCGTTTTTCCTCTTTCCACCTTCCTGGCCTTGGACAAGCTTTTCTCTCTCCTGCCCGACTCCCCTCCAGCCTCACGCGGCCACCTCCCACCTGAGGTGCAAGCAGAAGGCGTGGGTGGAAACAGCGCTGGCAGCATTTATGCTTCTGGCAGCACCTGTTCACCTAACTACCCAGCCTGAGGCAGGAGGCGACCCAGGAAGGAGAGCGCAGGAAACGTGAAGCAAATTGTCACCCCGGAGAGTGACACTGGTGAGGTTGTAAGTTGAGGACTTAACAGTTCACTTGAATGATGATAATCATTCAAGCCACTCTCACCTGATCACATGGCCGGCAAACCACTCCTACCCAGTCTCATGACCATTAAGCCACACCCACAAAATAAGCCACACCCACAGTGTGGCAGTAAAAATTTTGGCTGCCCTTTACTGGCAGGTGGGCATGGAGGCCATGAGTGATGAGACTGTCCCCGGCCAATACTAGATATTATTGGACTGGATGAATGTGTATGAGTGTCCATGCAGTCTTTTAAAATGTTTTTTTTTTAGTAAATTTTCATCATTATAATAGTTACTTATATTTCTTATAGATTGTTATATTTAATGTTGTACATCACCCTGAGTCGCCTCGAGACTAATAAATGGATGGATGGATGGATGGATGGATGGATGGATGGATAGATAGATAGATAGATAGATAGATAGATAGATAGATAGATAGATAGATAGAAAGCCAATCAATTGAGTGCTTCTCCAACTGTTAATTTTGTGGCCTTGCCCAAACACACTTAGTTTCAGACTACGTTTGCTTTTCATCTTTTAGACTCCATAAAACTGTTCTCATGGCTTTGTTACTATCTGTAATGAAAATAACTTTAGATATGGGAAGGCCAAGAAATGTGTAGGTATGGAAAACACAAAATCACTAATACAAATTCACATATCACCAATTCTGAAAAATGTAAAATGTAAGGTAGAGAAGAATGGGATTTTCCAGGTCAGCCCCACTGGCTTTTGTATGTGTCACAACTGATTTCTCCCAAAGGATGTGTGTAAAGTTGCATAAAGAAAGTCAACTCAAAGCTGATTTGTTTTGTCTTCATGAAGGCCTGGATCTAAATTTGTGTTTCAGATTCCAAAGAGTGTATACATGAACCAGCCAAAATGCAATGCCTGTATATCAACATCAGCACTTAGACCGATATAAACAACTTTATTTCTTCCTCCTATTTCACAAGCCCAGTAGAAAGACCATGTAATCAGCAGTAATTATTGCTTTTGAAAATGTAAGCTTTACATTCTGCAAAATCTTTTTTTAAGTATATAAATACAGGAAGCTTCTCAAAATATATTTACTCAATTCAACAAGGGGAGAAAATATCAAACCAAGTTAGGACACTCAAGTGTTATTTGCAGCAATCACAATAAAGTCAATTTTAGTTTAAATCATGATTGTCATAAACATTCACAAAACATATTATTTACCAGATGGCAATTTCACTCAAGCAAACACATCAAATTTATGTTTCATTATTGTCAAATAAGGATGAACTTGCCACTGGGATAACCTCCAGTACTTAAGCAAACACTTCTGCACACACAATAGATGAAGCTGCTTGTTATTTGGTAGACAAGCAGTTCCAATTGTTTCACCTGACTCATCACTTGTTGCCTATAATCATTTGCAGGGGAGGTATCAAGACTTCAGGAAACAACAACAACACAAACCTCTGGAATGGTAGTTATTGCTAAGAGGGAAAGGTTACAAAATCTTGAAAGTCTGCCAAGGCAATTCTCTAGCTCAACTTACATCTAGCATAGTTAAAGTGGAATGTCTCAGCGACTCTTTTTTATAGTTGCCTACTCCCGGGGACTCAGGTTTTCTGGCATGCTTTTTTCAGACGTGGTTCTTTGTAGGGCTAAGAGTGATGGTCTAGAGTTCACCCAGCTGGTGTTGTGCCCAAGGCAGGACTAGAATTCACAACCTCCCAATTTCTAGCCTGGTACCTTAACCACTACAAAAACTTATCTCTCTTCAAAAAACCCCCCAAAACCCTACAACCCGATTAATGGAAATGCATGGCCGGAGGCTTTAGCCGTGGGTCAAAATTGCCCCTGGAGCCAGGGGACGCTGTTGGAAGCTCTGCGGAACTCCAAACTTCCAGTTTTCGGGGAAACCAGAAGTTCGGCGTTTGGCAGCGCGCCAAGGTGGCGTGCTACCTGCCGGGCTCCGGAGGAGGTCCTGGATTGCCCTATTTAAGGGCGGTCCGAACAGGGCCTCCTCCTTGACTGGCTGCATCCCGAAGCGAACATCTGCCCGCCCTCCGCTATCATACAATATGTCTTGAAGAGGTCGCTTCGGAGCCGAATAGGAATTTTTTGCGGCGTCCCCTTTAGAGGCAGCCGTTTTTTCACCTATTCCACACTGACGGTAAGGATGGACTGGTTAGGGGGTGCGGCGCTATGTACTTATTTGATTAATTCAGATTTCCTCTGGTCACTGGGGTTTGGCAGGTTAGGAGCAGAAATGGGCAGTAGGAGCAACTGCGCCTGCTCCTTTTGGGCATCTTTTCAAAAGATGATGGACCGCCTCTCTCCATGAACTATAGGTTGGTACAACTTCGGGGATTGGAGAGAGGATGCCCATGGGACTCATTGGATCCAATTGCCCTCAGGGATTGGAGGGTGAGCTCCTCCTACATGCTGAAGGGCGTGGCTCGGATCCAGGTGAAGGTGGCTACCTTCACCTGGTTCAGCAAGGAGTTATGCCCAATAACTTGCCCAGGAAGGTTTTGACAGGAATTTCCGCCCCGTTAATTTTTGGCCTCTGCAGGTCCTTTGTTTACAGTTGAATTTGAATTATTTAAATTTACATATTTAAAGTTACGTTATTTAAATTTATGCTAATTTAATAAAATGACCCTATATTTAACCCATACACTATCTCAGCGTCTTTATTCAGCTTCCGGGGCAATTTAATAACCTTTTAGGGAGAAGATAAATGTCAAGTTGGTGCAGATGTTGGTGATAAATCAACGGCTTGCCACACTATCTGTAGAAGGCCTGATGTTTATGGGAAGCTGGGAGGGATGTTTTCATGAGGGAGCAGAAGCAGCCTTTCAAGAGGTTCAAGGCCATTATATGTCCATCACCTGGCCGGTGGTGGGAGAAGGAGTTGCCACGCTGCCACAATCTGAATGGGCAATGTGACAAGTTTGTGGGTGGGGGGCAAGGCAGGTGAACTTTCAACTGGGTGGGAAGTTCAGATTTGGGTTCCCTGGGGTAAGTGTCATGATGGCTCTGGAAACAAATTGGAACTTTTAGGAATGCCTTGACTTGGACTCTGATTTAAATTTGGATGTTACCTGGAACCTTGACAATAAATCTGAATTATGGGAAATTTGGGGGTTAGCCACAATTCATTTTTTTTCATTATAGTCCTAACATAATATTGCTTTAGACCAGGAGTCTTCAAACATGGCAACGTTTAAGACTTATGGACTTCAACTCCCATAATTTTTTCTTTCTTTCTTTCTTTCTTTCTTTCTTTCTTTCTTTTCTTCATTCCTTCCTTCCTTCCTTCCATCCATCCATCCATCTATCTATCTATCTATCTATCTATCTATCTATCTATCTACCTATCTTACCTACCTACCTACCTACCTACCTATCTACCTACTTATATACATACATACATACATACATACATGCATGCATGCATGCATGCATACCTACCTACCTACCTACCTACCTACCTACCTACCTATCTATCTATCTATCTACCTACCTACCTATCTATCTATCTATCTATCTATACAAACACACATACATACTATGGATATATACATTTGTACGCAGTTCTCTATTTTTTAAAAAGTGAATAATAATTGGTTTACCCACTCAAAAATAATGAGGTATTATGCTAGTCATGTGCTTTCAAAAAGTTATCATCCACAATAGTGGACTTGAGAGCCAAGTTCAATGATCCAAAATAGATATCATAACACGCCAAAGACAATTATTTAAATAATCCTACCTTCACAATAAATTACATATAAATGTTAGTGAACCTCTCTCCAGCTAAAGAAGAGGAAAATAAAACAGAAAATCTTTGCATACCCTATATCTTTCTTGCCATTTGACTTTTGAAGAGTTCCCCCATTAGAAAACCAATCCAATCAACACTAAAGGAATCTACTTGCAGATTAATGAATATAAAACTTACTCAGGAATCACTAGTGCAGAATCCAATTGTATGTGTACTCCTTTGGTGTTTTATTATCCCCGCCTCCCAATCTCTTCCATCTGATATATCAAATGCAAGAGATGACTGCAAGTATGAAGCTATTTAAATGCAAAGGAAATTCAGGCCCTGCGGTCACCAGAAATTTCCCATTGATTTTCACAGAGCAGACTCGTGCCCTTATTGAGCAGTTATGATCTTGCACTACTGAGTTTATTAAACTTACACCAGATCCATTTTTCTTTGTTTCTCTGTTCACTCTATTACTTAGCCAAAGATTTGTCCCTTGCAAGAATGCCTAAATAACATTACTGGCAATAAAATGCAAATGAAAACGAGGCCCATTTTTTAAAAAATCAACTTTTGAGTTACAGTGCAAATAAATAATAAATGATATGAGAAAAGCATGTTGTTTTGATGAACAGGAACTCTTAGCAACACAGTTTTACATTTAGGCATATCACAGATGCTAGACAATGGCAGGGGCTCACTCTCAGGTGCCCCCACTGAGTTGTTAACAGGTGGCTTTAGGGAAAGAACAAATTCTTATTTTGTGTTTTAAAAAATGATATGTGAGAACAATTGGGAAGAAAATGTCAGTCAATACATCAAAATGTAATTTTCATCAAAGGTAACTACATAAATTGCTATAGCTAAGAATCAGAACAGATGAAGGATAGGAAACAACAGTGATGCTCGCTGATCTTTGGGTTTTTCTTAACTCTCTGTAAAGGAGAAATAAATGCTTCGTAAGGTGCAGAAGGCCCCAGAATCTAGAACAGGGTCCCCAGTCTTAACAATTTTAAGACTTCTCCCAGAATTCTCCAGCCAGCTATGCCAAGTTCGAAGACCTCTGGTCTAGAGACTTAGGTATTGGCTTTCCTCTTTTTTTAAAATGATTTTTAAACATTAGTTTTAAACAAAAAAAACCAAATATAAACTACAATAAAATAAAAGAATAAAAGAATTCAGAGAGAGGGGGAGAGAGAGAGAGAAAGAGAGAAGGAGGGAGGGAGAGATGAAAAGGAAAAAATATAGGTAGAGAAAAAAGTAAGGAAAACTAAAAATATAGCACAGGAAAAGAGAAGAAATACACAAAGAAGCAATTTTAACCCTTGTCACAACAAAAATACTTTTTGATAATTTATCACTTCTTAAAATACAATAAAAAGTCTCTTCATCTCATATTTCAGCTTATATCTATAAACAGATCCTTACAAACGTTATTCAGTCCTTGTCAGCAATCAGGATTGTCATAAATAACAATATACTATTTTGATTCATTTGTTTACTTCCCTATGGAATAGCTTGATCATGCCTATTTTTGTTTTTGCAATTTCTATTATTACATTATTTATCTTTTTTTAAAAAAAACTTTATACAAATTGTCCTAAAGGATAGGGGCAACATTATGATGATTCACACTTAATATAAATCAAATCATTTAAACCTCTTACATTTTGAATTGGAACTTAATTAGAGTTCAGCTTTGGTACGTCTATTAAAGTTATAAAGCAGTTATCTGATAAAATAATTTGCTAAAATATGAGTAAAAACTGTATTCAAACATACTTACAAAATATCAGATAATTTCGTATCTCCTGAAGATACAGATATTGAAACATTTCTCCAATCTGTTTTTATCATGGGATGAAATAAGTTCGGACTTAGGGAAAAAAAACCCTGAATGTTATTTTTTTTTAAAGTGACCTATTTGTCCATCCTTATCTGGGATTCTTCATAGATAAAGAGAATAATATAGATATATACAATATAATAAAGATTCCAAGGGCTTTATAATTTCATAAGCAAAACAAGACTTTGATCCCCACAATGGATGAATGGCTGCAAAAGGTGATAAAGTTGGCAAAGATGGCTAAATTGATTGCTTTGATAAAAGGAAAAAATGTAAGAACTTTTGTTTCTATTTGGAAACCAGTTCTGGGCCTTGTGCTTGAGGTAGGAAAAAAATGAAACTTTGATTTTGGGTTTTACCGATTAGATCAGTGGTGAAATCTAAAAATTTTCCCCACCAGTTCTGTAGGCATGGCTTGTTTGGTGGGTGTGGCTTGGAGGTCAGGTGAACATTGCTTGGTGGGTGTCGCTTGGTGGTCAGGTGACCAGGTGGGTGTATCCAACTTGTAAAATGTGGTGAAACTCACTTAACGCTCTTGCTTAGCCACCAAAATGTTGGCCTCAATTGTGGTCATAACTTTTTTCTTTCTTTCTTTCTTTCTTTCCTTCCTTCTCTCTTCCTCTTTCTTTCTCTCTTCCTCTTTCTTTCTCTCTTTCTCTTTCCTTTTCTCTTTCCTTTTTTCCTTCTCTTTTTCTGTAATATGGTAAATGATTTAGCTTTACTAGATAAATGGTCAAAGCAATGGAAACTGCAGTTTAATGTTTCCAAATGTAAAATAATGCACTTGGGGAAAAGGAATCCTCAATTTGAGTATTGTATTGGCAGTTCTGTGTAAGCAAGAACTTCAGAAGAGAAGGATTTAGGGGTAGTGATTTCTGACAGTCTCAAAATGGGGAGCAGTGTGGTCGGGTCGTAGGAAAAGCAAGTAGGGTGCTTGGCTGCATAGCTAGAGGTATAACAAGCAGGAAGAGGGATATTGTGATCCCGCTATATAGAGCACTGATGAGACCACATGTGGAATACTTTATTCAGTTCTGGAGACCTCACCTACAAAAATATATTGACAAAATTGAACAGGTCCAAAGATAGGCTCCAAGAATGGTGGAAAGTCTTAAGTATAAAATGTATCAGGAAAGGCTTAATGAACTCAATCTGTATAGTCTGGAGGACAGAAGGAAAAGGGGGGACATGATCGAAACATTTAAATATCTTAAAGGGTTAAATAAGGTTCAAGAGGGAAGTGTTTTTAATAGGAAAATGAACACAAGAACAAAGGGACACAATCTGAAGTTAGTTGGGGGAAAGATCAAAAGCAACATGAGAAAATATTATTTTACTGAAAGAGTAGTAGATCCTTGGAACAAACTTCCAGCAGACGTGGTTGGTAAATCCACTGTAACTGAATTTAAACATGCCTGGGATAAACATATATCCATCCTAAGATAAAATACAGGAAATAGTATAAGGGCAGACTAGATGGACCATAAGGTCTTTTTCTGCCGTCAATCTTCTATGTTTCTATGTTTCTAAGAAAAAGGGAGGTGTAGAAAGTTGGTTTATGTGACCATGATCAAAATAGATACATTGTTATCTCTGGTAACAACATAATGTATTTAGTGGACTTTGTTGATGAGGAATGAGTCTTTAAGGATTTGTCTATAAATAAGAGATGGGACATGGGAAGAAGAGAACATTTGCTTTATTTTAATAGAAAGTGGTAAGTCACCAATATGTTTATACTTGTGATGAAAGGGGAAGTAATATATTTATATATTTGTTTTCTTTTTCATCGCTTCATTCTTTTTTCCCTTTTTTATTTACAGCATATTACGTGTTTTCTTTTCCTTTTTTGATTTATATTTGTTTTTATAGTTTTAATTGTAATTTTAGTTTTAAAAAAAGAAATAGCAATTTCCCCTGCTTTCTTTTCATAATCAGCTAGATCTTTTTTTATTTTTCTCTCTACCTTCTGATTCACCAGATGTTTCTTGCCCCTTCGACCATCATCAATATTCCATTAAATAAAATTTCATTGACTGTAGCTTTACAGCCAGTATTAAGGGTCAACAAACTGAACCTGTAAGCTTTTCAACTTTCTGTTATTGAAATATAAGAAATAAAGAGCAGAATGGTGTGCCTGTGGGAATTGTAAAGCATTGCAGAGTCTTATTCAGATGACAAATATATAAAGTTTTGTTTTTTTTTAAAAATGAAGGCTTTGTAATTTCATAAGAGAATGCACATAGTGGCATCTTTATGGTACCCATGACAAAAGGTTATTAAAAAGACATTTGTCATACTATGTGTTCCAGTGAAGCTATGAAATTATTCTAATTTCTTTAGATTGATATGCATAAATCACAAAATGGAGGGTGCCATAAAACTGAAAAATACACATATATAATAATAATTTGATAATTGATGATTATTTATTTGAGAATCTTGTCTAACATAGGCATAAAGCTGACAAATTTCTGGTTTGCCAGATCCTCCTCTTCTTCTTCCCCTTTAAAGATGGGGATTACACTTGTTATAGGCAAATCTTTTGGCACCTTGCTAATTCTTCAAAAATTAGAGACAGTGGTTCTGCAGTCACCTCTATTTTATTTATTTGTTTGTTTGTTTGTTTGTTTGTTTGTTTGTTTGTTTGTTTGTTTATTTATTTATTTATTTATTTATTTATTTATTTATTTATTTATTTATTTATTTATTAGATTTGTATGCCGCCCCTCTCTGCAGACTCGGGGCGGCTCACAACACAATAAAAACAGTTTGTAACAAATCTAATAATTTACAATATAAAATATTTTTTTAAAAAAACCCATTATTAAACAAACATTCACACAAGCATACCATACATAAATTGGTATCTGAGGGGGAGATATCTCAGCTCCCCCATGCCTGACGACAAAGGTGGGTTTTAAGGAGTTTGCGAAAGGCGAGGAGGGTAGGGGCAGTTCTAATCTCTGGGGGGAGCTGGTTCCAGAGAGTCGGGGCCACCACAGAGAAGGCTCTTCCCCTGGGGCCCGCCAACCGACATTGTTTAGTTGACGGGACCCGGAGAAGGCCCACTCTGTGGGACCTAATCGGTCGCTGGGATTCATGCGGCAGAAGGCGGTCTCGGAGATATTCTGGTCCAATGCCATGAAGGGCTTTAAAGGTCATAACCAACACTTTGAATTGTGACCAGAAATTGATCGGCAACCAATGCAGACTGCGGAGTGATGGTGAAACATGGGCATTCCTAGGGAAGCCCATGACTGCTCTCGCAGCTGCATTCTGCAGGATCTGAAGTTTCTGAACACTTTTCAGAGGTAGCCCCATGTAGAGAGCATTACAGTAGTCGAACCTCGAGGTGATGAGGGCATGAGTGACTGTGAGCAGTGTTCTCTCTAATTTTTTTTTGGGGTGGGCGGAAAAGTATAGTGTCTGAGCGGCAGTCCCTTCGGGACTGGGCGGCACAGAAATAATAATAAAATTTCCCTCTCGGCTTCTGGGCAGGTTTGGAAAACTCTGAGTTGATGATGATTTTTAAGTGAGCGATTGCTCACTGCTCAGCTTAGAGGGAACTATGACTGTGAGCAGTGAGTCCCGATCCAAATAGGGCCACAACTGGTGCACCAGGCGAACCTGGGCAAACGCCCCCCTCGCCACAGCTGAAAGATGGTTCTCTAATGTTAGCTGTGGAGCCATTATTATTTCATCTCCTATGTTTTTAGTAATTTGTTTCACAGAATTTTCTTTCCTTCCTCAATACTTTTCTCCTTTCGGATTTCAAGTCACTAGATCCAACCTACTTTTCTATGGAATTCATGAAAATATATTTTTCTGAAGTTCAATATGACTCTACTCAGTTCCTGCCCCTCAGGACATCACAAATATGATCAGTTTCATCCAGTGTCCCTACACCTTCACTTCTTCTACCAATTGCTCTCTGCTGGGGAGAATTAGGCTCATAGCCACCTTCAGATTAATAAAGAGAGAAAAAAAATTGTTGGATTTCTGAGTCTTGACAAAGTTAGATTCCATATGTCAGGATAAGTGAAATTCTCCATTTTGGTCACCTGCTGCAGAAATGTGTCATCTATATCTGCCTGGCCAGGTGGTATATAATAGATTTTTACAATAGTATTGTTGTTTCTTCTGGTTTTTTAAAAAATCCAAATACTCTGAGCAAGATTTCCATACTCTATTCTGAATCTCTGTACAACCATATTTTTTTGTTTATGTGCAAAAAATCTAAGTCTTTGCTCTTTCTTGTTTTTGAATGATTATGGCAATCACGAATACAATCTCATGTTTCAGTAATTGTCTATCAAATCATATTTGTCTTTTGGAGTTGAGATTCTAGTTCTCTCTGTTTATTTCCCATATTCTATTCATTGATGCAGAATCCTCTGAGGTTTTAAGTACCAACTATTGGTGTTTTTTAAGCTCTTGATTGCATTTTAATTCATAGGGACATTTCTAGATAGCATGTCATCATGTTTACCAAATACATTTCATTAATTTGCTTAGAGTTTATATTAAGCAACTGAAGACTAAAAAGAAGAAACCTATAATTTACTAGAAATAACCCAAAAGGTTTGCCACCCTCTTTGTCATGTTTCTTCAGCTTTCTCCTTTTCCAAATGCATTCTTGTCCCATGCTGTCACCCTTGCAGTGTCAGGTTAATTAACAGAAGTCAAATGTTTTGTTGCTTTATCCAGGGGTCTCCAATCTTGGCAACTTTAAGACTTCTGAACTTCAATTCCCAGAATTCAAGGGGAATTGAAGTGCAGAAGTCTTAAAGTTGTCAAAATTGGAGACCCCTGCTTTATACAGAATGGTCAGATGGGGTTTGAATATCTGTGTTACTAATTGATAGCAGATAACTGGTTGCTTCATGCTCATGTGACTTCCTAGATCAGTGGTTCCCAACCATTTTTTGGCCATGCCCACCTAAGCATCTCTAAAATCCGGATGCCCTCTCCCCATGAAATATAATTCTTGTTATTCAAAAAGGGAACCCCTATCATGCAGAGGAAGCCTAAGAGGCCATTAACTTGTTTTAAACAATATTCCAATTGCCCCCATTAAAATTCAAATTGTGCCCACCAGTGTTCCCTCTAATTTTTTTTTTTGGGGGGGGGGGCAAAAAGTATAGTGTCTGAGCGGCAGTCCCTTTGGGACTGGGCGGCACAGAAATAATAATAAACAAACAAACAAACAAACAAACAAACAAACAGATAAAAAACCCACCCTGTTTTGCCTCAGAGAATTTCAAAATAAAATACTGTACTGTGTGTCTATAACAGTGAGCTCATAATAGGGCAACTCTATGAATATCAAAATGCCACTTAAATAGTTGAGCTAGTTTCAAACTAGATTTTGATTTTCTTTCTCTCTTCCTTACTCCCATTCTTTTTCTTTCTCTTTTCCTTCCTCTCTTTTTTCTATCTGTTTCTCTCTCTTCCTCTCTTCCTCTCTCTCCTTCCCTCTCACTCTTTGCCTCTTGGCTTCTGGGCAGGTTTGGAAAACTCTGAGTTGATGATGATTTTTAAGTGAGCGATTGCTCACTGCTCAGCTTAGAGGGAACTATGGTGCCCACTATGGGCTGTGGGTCCCATGTTGGGAACCACTGTCCTAGTAGAACTGATTACCTTCTTTGGTAGGAGACTTTTGAAAAATTCCAGTGATAAAGTAAACTGCGAATTTAAAAAAAAATCCCAGAGGAAAGCAGTAGCAAACCATTTTTTGTTTTTTAAAAATGTGTGGCTGTTCATGAAACCCGGAAGAGTCAAGGTCAATTTGAAGAAATCTTTACATTTTAAACACCAGAATAGTTTGTATAATGTATATTTGATCGTCAGCAAAGGAAGAAGGAAGGGAAGAGAGGAGTAAGAAGAAAAAAGAAAGAAAGGGGAGGAGAAAAGAAGAGAAGAAGGGAGAAGAGAGTGATGAGAGGACAGGAGGGGAAGTAGGGAAGAGGAAAAGGAGAAAGGGAGGGGAAATTGGTTTAGAAAGTCGAAAGGAAAGTAAGAAGAAAGAAGGAAGGATTATATGAGATGGGAAGGGAGGATGGTAAAAAAGCAACCTTGAACTAACAAAGCAGTAGGATAAATATAGAATATATGTATAAAGATTTTGTAAATGAATGAGATGATAAATATGTGAAAATGTCTGTATGAGAATAAAAATAAAAAACTTTTTCAATAATAATAGTAATGCATATTTTATTGTATAATGCAACTACACCAACTTCTCTAATAATGGGTAAATGGGAGGGAATGTGAAAATATATTTAACTAACCTTTATAATATGCAGCACAGTTTTATTTCTTTTAATGGCCTAATAATATATCAGGCAGAGATAAATGAAAGATTATGTAAGATACCATCCAACTTGTAAAGCTCTTAAAAGAACAAGCCACTTGCTTTTAACACATTAACATTCTTTTATGATTGTGTTGATACTGTACATGAAGGGTGATGAGTAATTTGTTACCAGATTTTTTTTTAAAAAAAATGCAGGCACACAATCGTCTTATAATTGGAATATTTTTTTTTCTTGTGCAGCAATATGCTATAGGCAAGTGTTAAATTTTAATCAACAATTATATGCAGACGTTTCTAAAAATGGAAAGTCATTATTCTGAATCTGCAAGATGAAGCTCCCTGGACCATGGGTCAGTTGCATCATGCATGCTGTTTTTGTTCCCATCACAGTTCTGAGGCAATGAAGCAGTTCATGCTGTTGTTTCTTCTCTTAACCCCCTTTTATTGTTCTCTGCTCAGCTATATTAATGGCCAGCTACATTAGCGACAGACAATTCAATCCAGTTGCTCCAATCTTTTAATTCTTCCTTTGGAACAGTAAGCTTTTTTTCAGTTCTCTCTGCTTCAGACTGTATTGCCTATCAGGAAATAAACTGTTATGCTCTAGGAAGGGAGAAAAAGGTCGCTCTGAATCATGATCAGTTGGTTCATAATCATTATAACCTGATAAGGGTCCCTCCTTAATGCTGAGGTCTGTAAGGCCAATTTTCGTTTATGTAACAGTGAACAGATTTTGGCCAGAAACACTGAAGATCTCAATTGAAAGAAATGTTCTCCACATCCCATCATACATATTTATACACATCTTTTGCGGAAGAAAGACAATAAAAGGAGCTGGAGGAAAATGCTGAAAGGAAATGGTTCTTGGGGCAGAGAAGTTAGACACAGTGTGCCAACAGCCAACAATCACTTGGCTTTAAGCCTATGCAGTGCAGGACAATGAGTTTGTTGAAAGACATGCAAAGCAGCAGCAACAGCTTTAAGCTGCAGAGAATGAGGAAACCCTCATGCTTTCAGAGGCAACAAACTGTTTAATATAGCAACATTTTAGTTTACCAATAAGCACTTTGATCCAGCAGCACTGGCAGAAGTGGGCTGCTAAGGTGGAAGGAGGAAGTCCTTGTCCCTGTGGCTCTGAGTGTTAGCGGAGTCCAGTGTGATTTTGCTACTGCACCTACCACTCAGAGCCACAGGGGCGAGCACATGTCACCGTTCCACCTTAGCAGCCAACCTCTGTTCTTGTGTATCTGAGAAACTTAGCCCCAAGTCTCAGGCCAGCAGTACATTAAAATAGGGACTGAGATTTATAACTCATTCCTTATTCCTAATTCAAGGATCTTGATAGCAACAGTGGAGGATAGGGTGGCAAAATCTCCCACCCTTCACACATAGAGACAAAAACATTCTTTCACATAGTTATTTAATTAGGCGATCAGGATTATTTGTTTCATTTTGTTGTGAGCCGCTCCGAGTCCACGGAGAGGGGCGGCATACAAATCTAATAATTTTTTATTTTTTAATTTTTTTATTCATTCATTCATTCATTCATTATTTGTTTGTTTGTTTGGTTTGGTTTGGTTTGGTTTGGTTTGGTTTGGTTTGGTTTGGTTTGGTTTGAGATATTGCCTGATTTTGAGATTGAAAAGCAAGATTGAATAAAATACAATACTGGAAAGATACAACATAATGAGGGTAACAGATATTCAATCCTCTAATTCTTTTTGAATTTAACAGGGATAGTAGCCAGTAGAGGATAGGGTGGCAAAATCTCCCACCCTTCACACATAGATACAAAAACATTATTTCACATAGTTATTTAATTAGGCGATCAGGACTGTTTGTTTCATTTTGTTTTGAGCCGCTCCAAGTCCATGGAGAGGGGCGGCATACAAATCTATTAAATTATTATTATTATTATTATTATTATTATTATTATTATTATTATTATTATTAGAAACATAGAAGACTGACGGCAGAAAAAGACCCCATGGTCCATCTAGTCTGCCCTTTTACTATTTCCTGTATTTTATCTTACAATGGATATATGTTTATCCCAGGCATGTTTAAATTCGGTTACTGTGGATTTACCAACCACGTCTGCTGGAAGTTTGTTCCAAGGATCTACTACTCTTTCAGTAAAATAATACTTTCTCATGTTGCCTTTGATCTTTCCCCCAACTAACTTCAGATTGTGTCCCCTTGTTCTTGTGTTCACTTTCCTGTTAAAAACACTTCCCTCCTGAACCCTATTTAACCCTTTAACATATTTAAATGTTTCGATCATGTCCCCCCTTTTCCTTCTGTCTTCCAGACGATACAGATTGAGTTCATTAAGTCTTTCCTGATACGTTTTATACTTCAGACCTTCCACCATTCTTGTAGCCCGTCTTTGGACCCGTTCAATTTTGTCAATATCTTTTTGTAGGTGAGGTCTCCAGAACTGAACACAGTACTCCAAATGTGGTCTCACCAGCGCTCTATATAAGGGGATCACAATCTCCCTCTTCCTGCTTGTTATACCTCTAGCTATGCAGCCAAGCATCCTACTTGCCTTTCCTACTGCCCGACCACACTGCTCACCCATTTTGAGACTGTCAGAAATCACTACCCCTAAATCCTTCTCTTCTGAAGTTTTTGCTAACACAGAACTGCCAATGCAATACTCAGATTTAGGATTCCTTTTCCCCAAGTGCATTATTTTACATTTGGAAACATTAAACTGCAGTTTCCATTGCTTTGACCATTTATCTAGTAACGCTAAACCATTTACCATATTACAGACCCCTCCAGGAATATCAACCCTATTGCACACTTTAGAGTCATCGGCAAATAGGCAAACCTTCCCTACCAAACCTTCCCCTATGTCACTCACAAACATATTAAAAAGAATAGGACCCAGAACAGACCCTTGTGGCACACCGCTTGTAACCTGTCTCTGCTCAGAATACTCGCCATTAACAATAACTCTCTGATGTCTATGCTTCAGCCAGCTTGAAATCCACTGAACTATCCAGGGATTAAGTCCAATCTTCACTAATTTATCTATCAGCTCTTTATGTGGAACCGTATCAAAGGCTTTGCTGAAGTCCAGATAGGCAATATCCACGGCACCACCTTGATCCAACACCTTTGTGACATAGTCAAAGAACTCAATGAGATTAGTCTGACACGATTTGCCTTCAGTAAAGCCATGCTGATTTGGGTCCAATAAGTTATTGTTTTTTATTGTTATTATTATTATTACTATTATTATTATTTTATTTATTTATTTTGTTTTGGTTTGAGCTATTGAGATATTATTAATTTATTAATTTATTAATTTTGTTTTGGTTTGAGATATTGTTTTGATTTTGAGATTGAAAAGCAAGATTGAGTAAGATAGAATACTGGAAAGATACAACATAATGAGGGTAACAGATATTCAATCCTCTAATTCTTTTTGAATTTAACAGGGATAGTAGCCAAGATTTTTAAAATAATAGAAAAACAGAAGTTGACATGAATATATTGTCACTCCAGAAAGAATTATCAGAACACCATTAAAGCAACAATGACCAAGCACTGGTAAAACCACACTGATGGCTTCAGAGAGTTTTCTTTTTAATAGAAATAAAAGAATGTGGAAAAATGGTAATTCTAGATCTGTATGTGCCTGCATACATACACACACACACACACACACATATGCACCTTTGAACAAATTTTGGGTGGGTAAATTGTTCCTTTTAAACAGCTTCTGAGTTCTCATTACTATTTTCAGTAGACAAATGTTTTGATTGGTTCATACACTCTATATTTGCATTTTTGCACTAGCAAAAAAGCAACTTGAAGGATTAAATCAGACACTAAAAAGGAAGTAGACCCAAGTAGTTCCCGCCTTGGATTTGTCCTCCGTTTACCATTTTCTCTATCAAACTTCCTTTAGTTAAAAAATGAAAAGGCACTGAAGAAACTATGCATAGATTAATAGTACTGCATCTACATGGAAAGAAGGAAGCAGTGGGGTCAATACTGGGTTGCAGCCAGTACAGCTGGGACTGGGGTTCCAGTAGCGGAAATTGAGATGCGCCCCCAACATGCGCATGCGTGAGATTTGGCTTCTGCGTAGCAAGCAAAATCTTGCACGAGGACACTCTCACGCATGATGTTTTGCCAATTTTTGGCATTTTTTACTTCAGCGTGTGCGTGGAAGCAAAGAAATTGCCTAAAAGCGACGAAATTGTATGCAAGTGAGTATCCTTGCATGAGATTTTGCTTGCTGTGCATGTGCAGAAAAGCCGGGGTGGCGCAGCAGGTAGAGTGCTGTATTGCAGGCCACTGAAGCTGACTGTAGATCTGTAGGTCAGCGGTTCATATCTCATCACCGGCTCAAGGTTGACTCAGCCTTCCATCCTTGGGGGGTAAAATAAGGACCCGGATTGTGGGGGCAATATGCTGGCTCTGTTAAAAAGTAATAATAATAATAATAATAATAATAATAATAATAATAATAATAATAATAATAATAATTATTATTATTATTATTATTATTATTATTATTATTATTATTTAGATTTGTATGCCGCCCATCTCTGGAGACTTGGAATGGCTCACAACAATAATAAAGTGTATAAATCTAATACTTAAAAAACAATTAAAAACCCTTGTCATTAAAATAGTCACACAACCCAATCAAACCATAGATAAATCATAAAAGCTAGGGGGTATATCAATTTCCCCATGCCTGGCGATATAGGTGGGTTTTCAACAACTTGCGAAAGACAAGGAGGGTGGGGGCAGTTCTAATCTCTGGGGGGAGTTGATTCCAGATGGCCAGGGCCACCACAGAGAAGGCTCTTCCCCTGGGTCCCACCAGACGGCATTGCTTAGTCTATTACAGACATGTTGTAAGCTGCCCTGAGTCTAAGGATAAAAATCAATCAAACAAACAAACAAACAAACAAACAAATATTGCACCGATGGGCATGCACACATGCCAGACATGCGTGCACCCGCAACTGTCCGGGAGAGCGTATCGGTAGCGGCCAGTAAGTGGAACTCCCACCTGAGTTGACTACCACAAGGTTCTGTCTTAGGCCCAGTATATTTCAATATTTTCATAAATAATTTAGATGAGAGAATAGGAGGAGGACTTGTCAAATTTGCAGATGACACTAAACTGGCAGGAATAGCCAGGAGACAAGTTCAGGATCCAAAAAGGTCTTGACAGATTTGAACAATGGGCTCTATCCAACAACATGAATTATAATGTGGAGAAAAGCAAAATTTTGTACCTGAGCAGAAAAAACCAAAGGTACAAGTACACTAGGGCAAAACCTGGGTCAAAAACAATAACTATGAGAGGGATCTTGGATTCCTAGTGGATGATCACTTAAACATAAGCAGTGTGTGGCAGCAGCCACAAGAGCTCATACAATCCTTGGTTGCATAAACAGAGGCATAGAATCAAAATCACTTGAAATATTAGTACTGCTTTAGAAAGCCTTAGTAAGGCCACACCTGGTGTTGTGATTCAGCCTGAAGCTCCTCAGGGAACGGCTGGAACTCTGCCGGATCCATGCTCAGAGGGGGAGGACGATGAACAGGAGGGGGAGGACCAGGCAGTAGAGGAAGAGGAGGAGGGAGAGCAGCCTGAGACCCCCGGGGGGGGCTCTCCCCAGCGAGTAGCCTGGATTCATTAGATGAAGACGCCCAGGCTATCATAGATATGAGGCAGAGACGGGCAGCCCAAAGAAGGGGCCAATTAGCAAGGTATTTCCATCCCTGAATTGGTAACAGCTAGGTTTGGGTGTGGTTCTCCTCAGCAGGGTTGAAAAGGCAGGCCCGCCCTTACTGTATTGTGGAGAGTTATCTATTGGGAGTCCTGTGACCTTGCTTCGATTCTTGGCGTCTTTGATCCTGGCTTGTGGCTTCGAAGGCTGAAGACTTGAGGGAGGCGTGGGTTTTATTATCTCCAGTGTTGTTTTTGCCAGCAAGAATCCTGTTTTATTGCCTGGCCGTCGTGAAACCTTTGTGAAGCTTCATAACGTTCCTGTCTGTAAGAACAGTTTTTGTTACCTGTGTTTGCTTTCAAATATATAAACTGCCTTTGCTTTGTACCAGTGTGTCTGGATACTCTTTTTAGTTGGTGTTGGCATCTGGGGGGACCCAGACAGAACACCTGGAATACTGCATCCGGTTTTGGACACCACGTTGCAAAAAAAGGATGTTGTGACTTTGGAAATAGTGGAAAGAAGTGCAGCTAAGATAATTAAGTCTTCGGAGAGGGGCGGCATACAAATCCAAATAATAAATTAAGGGTCTGGGGACAAAAAAATATAAAGAATTGTAACAGTAATTGGATAAGGACAGTCTAGCAGTGTTAGCAGTGTTCCAGTATTTGAGGGGCTGTCACAAAGAAGTGAGGGTCAACTTATTTCCCAAAGCAAGAGAAGACAAGACAATGAATGGAAACTAATCAAGGAGAGAAGAAGCCTGGAATTAACCTGGAAACTTATTAACAGTGGGGACAATTAACCAGTGGAATAGCTTGCCTTCAGACTTGTACATGCTTCAAACCTGGAGGTTTTTAAGAAAATACTGGACAGCCATCTATTTGAAATGGTGTAGGGTTTTCTGTTTGAGCAGGGGTTGGAGAAGAAAATCTCCAAAGTCCCTTCCAGCTCTGTGTTTATCTTTGGCATTAATGTGTCATGTTCTAAACTCTGCAACCTTTCCCACTGGTAAACGTAATTAAGGGCTGATTTTATGACATTTGGACTAAGATGAGTTGACCTGTGGGGCTTTATGCACTTTCACTTGCATGCATTCAGCACAAAGCTAAGCATACACTTTCTTCCTAGATTGATCTCTCAAGCCCAAAAGCACAAGAGCAACAGGCAAACATATCACAAACTTCACCATAATGGGCATGCATTCAGCCATTGGATCAACATCTTTCAATTTATTAGCATGACAAAGGACACAATTATTTTGGATATGCCTGAATGCAATTTTCATTAACTTTGCAATGATTTATTAACAAAAGTGTCAGGAATGTAATAAAAGCAGTGGGACTCCTCAAAATGCCAAAATACAAGAAAAAAAAAATGAAGAATACAGCAGAATTTCCAAACATGCCTTGCAGCATCAGGTCAATAAGGTTGCCTGATTCTATCAAAAGCATCACCATGGTGAGTGAACTCTGCAATTAAGAAAGAATAAGCACAAAAAAATGCTAACATCTCATTTGAATGTAATTATGCACAGATTACTCTTCACTGGAACCTGAAAGAAAGGGGGATATCCAATTGTTACCCAAATTTATGCAGAATCCATAGATTTTAGTTAATTTCAAATAGACCAGGGCCCCATTTTATATATGTTGTATATGTATATACAGGTGCATGTGTTCCCAGTTTAGGACTGAAAAAATTCCTTAAGCTATTTGTTGTCTTCAGAATGAAATAAGCCCCCAAGAGGACATTGTATTTGTTAACTACAATTAGACAGCTTTCTAAAGAAATCCTCTTTGTGACCTTGATCATAGGCAAACATAGATTTGGCCTGGAACATGTTGGAAATTTTAGAAATTAAGTGGCTGTATGGATATAATGGTTATTATTGAAGGTTGTTTATTCACGTAATAGTTGCCAGTCTGTCCTAGTAAAACATGGCCATTTATCAAAGATGAACTATTATCATATACGTATATTCCACAATATTCTTGTTGACTCCAAAAGATTCCTACAAATAAATATAATTATGCCAACTTATATGTTTTTATTCATACATTCAATCAATCAATCAATCAATCAATCAATCAGAATAGAGCTGGGAGGGACCTTGGAGGTCTTCTAGTCCAGCCCAATGCTCAAGCAGGAAACCCCATACCATTTCAAACAAGTGATTGTCCAGTCTCTTCTTAAAAACCTCCAATGAAGAATCACCCAAAACTTTTAAAGGCAAACTGTAGCACTGGTTAATTGTCCTCCGTGTTAGGAAGTTTCTCCTTAATTCCAGGTCACTTCTTTCCTTGATTAGTTTCCAACCATTGTTTGTTGCCCTCTAGTGCTTTGGAAAATAAATTGACCCCCTCCTCTTTGTGGCAGCTTCTCAAATACTGAAATACTGCTACCTTGTCCCTCCTAGTCCTTCTTTCTCTAGATTAGCCATGCCCAAACCATGCAACTGTTCTTTATATGTTTTAGTCTCCAGGCCTTTAATCATCTAAGTTGCTCTTCTTTGAACTTTTTCCAAAGTCTCAATATCCTTTTGTAATGTGATTACCAAAGCTGGATTCAGTATTCCAGGTGGGTCCTTAATAAGGCTTTATAAAGTGGTACTAATAGCATTTAGACTTATATACTGCTTCACAGTGCTTTACAGCCCTCTCTAAGTGGTATACAGAGTGTAAGCATACTGCCCACAACAATCTGGATCCTCATTTTACCAGCCTTGGAAGGATGGAAGGCTGAATCAACCTTGAGCCTATTGAGATTCGATCTGCTAAATTGCTGGCAGCCGGTGATCAGCAGAAGTAGCTTGCAGTACTGCACTCTAATCACTGCACCACCGAGGCTCTTCATGTGATTTTGATTCTATGCCTCAGTTTATACAACCAAGGATTGTATGAGCTTGTTTGGCTGCTACCACATACTGCTAACTCATGTTTAAGTGGTCATCCACTAGGACTCTAAGATCCCTCTCATAGTTTTTGATCCAGGTTTTGCCTAATCTGTATTTGTACCTTTGTTTTTTCCTGACCAGATGTAAAATCTTGCTTTTCTCCATGTTGTTGGATAGGGCTGTTCGTTCAAGTTTGTCAATATGTTTTTGGATCCTGAGCTTGTCTTCTGGGGTGTTGGCTATTCCTGCCAGCTTGGTATTGTCTGCAAATTTGTTGAGTTCCCCTTCTGTTCCTTCATCTAAGTCATTTATGAAGATATTGAAGAGTACTGGGCCTAAGACAGAATCTTGTGGTACCCCACTGTTTATTTTCCTATTTGTAGATGTAGGTTTTGTAGATTAAGGACTATTTATTGTGTACAGTTTAATGGTGAATCAGGGACATTGTGGTCACCATTTGGGTTGGGCAACGTTGTACCAGTCTACATACCATATAGAGCATAGTACCCTACTCTGGCTATAATGCCAAGTTAAGAAGCCTTGATTTTTTGTGTTGCTCATATATAACATAAAGATTCAGCCTGAAAAATGGGGCTGGTCTCAGCACTGGTGCCACCAGTTTGTTTGTTTGTTTGTTTGTTTGTTTGTTTGTTTGTTTGTTTGTTTGTTTGTTCGTTCGTTCGTTCGTTCGTTCGTTCGTTCGTTCGTTCATTCATTCATTCATTCATTCATTCATTCATTCATTTATTCAATTTTTATGCCGCCCTTCTCCTCAGACTCAGGGCGGCTCACAACCTGTTAGCAATAGCACTTTTGAACAGAGCCAGCCTATTGCCCCCACAATCTGGGTCCTCATTTTACCCACCTCGTAAGGATGGAAGGCTGGGTCAACCTTGAGCCGGTGATGAGATTTGAACCACTGACCTACAGATCTACAGTCAGCTTCAGTGGCCTGCAGTACAGCACTTTACCTGCTGCGCCACCCTGGCTATCAGTTATCAGTACTCTTCCAGTATATTTAAAATGATCACAAATTAATGATTTCCAAAAAAACTCAGATACTCAGACATCTGCTCTGCCCTCAAATGCAAGATACAGTTAAGTAAAAACAAGCAAAATAAAAACAAAAGTCTGATTTGCTTGTCTAAGACTATAAAATATAACAGAATTGGTAAAGGAACATTCAGTAGTTCATGGCCATTTCTCAATTGTCTGCAGTACAACTTCATTGATTAAATCTGCTTAAGAGAAAGGGAACATGTGACAACTATGGCTAATACCCATGGATGATGAGAATTGCAATTCAGCTTTACTTGGAAGACCACAGGTTTCACATCTTTATTCTAGGCAATGCAGTTTGAAGTAAATGATCCAGTTGAACTAGAATGTTAACCCCTGAACTGCTCAAGGCAGTTCTCTTTGAACTTTCTCTTTGATCTTTCTATGTCAACTCTACATCCTCCGTTTCATTTATGGCTTCTAAATTGCATCTCCATATAGCTTAAACTTTAGCATGAACCACATTGAAAAACTAACATTTTCATACTCAGTGCTCTCTATGTTTGCATAACTAATTTGGACTTAATAGTGAAATGCTTCAGTCCCTCTGCACTGGAGCAGTAGCAGCATTGGAAACCTTGAAATAACACAAAAGACTGCATCTGGAAGGGATCCAATAAGAATGACTTTCTATGTTTGAAAGGAGTGATGATGCCAAAAAGGCAAAATTCTAATGGTATCAGCAATGTCAATGACTTTTCTAAAAGACTCAAAATTATGACCTCATATCTTTAATAGCATTGACTCCCAGTTAAAATGCTAAGATTGCAAACAAAGAATTTACAGTTCACCATAGTGAGTCATAAAAATCCTTCTGAAGTTGACTGGACAAAGAAATCACATGCCAATAAACTGAGGAGTTTTTCAATCAGGAAAAAAAAGAGATAGACATATGGGTCTATGAGAAAAAAACAGCCAGAGCGGTCAGTATATTTTCTTGGGTTAAATTAAAATAGCAGTAAAACTTCCCACTTAGGTGTGCATAGGAATGCAGGAACAGTATTGTAGAATGCATTCCCCCAAGGCACCAGAACAGCTCACAAAGATAATACAGTACAATCCATGCTAAAGGGAGTAACGAAGCCCACAAAGGTGCTAAAAAGATGCTCAAGATGCTCACAGGCTTTGTGTGACATCTGTGCAATGTGTATTTACTTACCATCTATATTATCAGGCCTCTGTACTCCATGTCCTGCTTTCTTCCATCTCCTTCTTCACCATTCCTGCGAGTACATTGGCAAGGTTAGTTTGCAATAAGTTTCCCTCTGTCGTTTGCATTTTAATATTATTTGATCTCATTTACATGTTTAAATTTGTTCCTGTAATAAAATTCATTAGTATGTTTATCATAACCACATAATGAATATAGCCCTTATGTAAAATTAAAAAAAAAAAGTGAAAGTACATTAGAGACGTTACAAGCTGTTTGAAATTACAGTGCTTTGCATATTATACCTTATTAATTAAATTATAAATTATTTATTTATGTATTTCTTTAATCAGGGGCAACCAGTAGGACAATATTATATTAGCAGAAGAAATACAATACAGCTCCAGAGTTAATTCACATACAAAGGAAGAGAACAACCCTACATATAGAGAAGCACCAATTCATTTGGCCTAGGAGTACAAAAGGCCACTGTCTGGCGGTGAGGCAGAAACAAGATATAATTAGGCAAAGGATGCTCTAGATTTTTTGCATGTGTTTATCCATATTGCATATACGATAAAACAAAAGTCTTTGTTAAGAGAATACCTTCTTTGGTCTTTTTCATGAACATGATGTCATCAGATATGCAAATACAAAAATTAATAATTATTTGTTCCAATGCCACATTAACATACAGGGTTGGTTTGCTTTCGCCGAGAGGCAAAAAGGAAGCCGTATGCTCCTCCTATATTTGGGTATACCAGGGTAATTCTACAAAAAAACCACATATAACTCTTCCCTGGTATAAGCTGAGAGGAGGAGAGTCTATAGTCTAGAGGTTAAAGCTACTGCCTTACAAGGCAGAGTCTGTGGTTCAAATCCTGGTTAGGGTATGGCTAGCTAATGAGAGCATAATAAGCTACAAATAGATTTATTTATTTCATTTATTTAATTTGACTTCTATGCCGCCCAATCCCGAAGGACTCAGTCCTTATACTAGCCTCCCTTCCTTTTGGTTATCAGCAAAAATATGTTGTGTTTGTGTGTGTAGCATATTTCTGCTGATAATGAAAAGAAAGAGAGAGTAGTATAGATCTATTTCAAACTATTTTGCTCCCATCAGCTTGAAATAGATCTATAATAGTCTCCCTTCCTTTTCATTATCAGCAAAAATATGTTACACATACAGAGGATAGTTTGTCAGCTATAAAAATTTAACTGCCAGAATATTTAACTGGAATATGCCAGGTCTGTGAGAGCAATACTGTGTACTTTAGCTTTTGTGTTGTTGATCTTGACTGGGACAGTTCATAAAGGAACAATGGACAACCCATCATTGGCTGATTCACAACAGCAATAGCACTTAGACTTATATACAGCTTCATAGTGCTTTACAGCCCTCTCTAAGTAGTTTACAGGGTCAGCATACTGCCCCCAACAATCTAGTCCTCATTTTACTAACCTCAAAAAGATGGAAGACTGAGTCAACCTTGAACCAATGAGATTTGAACTGCTGAACCACTGGTATTTGGCAGTCATCAGAATTAACCTGCAATACTGCCTTCTAACAACTGCCCACTCACATGCCTTGCTCACATTAAGCCACTTTTAGCTCCACTTTTTGTGCAGCCTAGTTGACCATTTGAAGCAAAAAACTTTTCTTCTAATATCCTCCAGCCAGTCAATTATTATTTTTAGAGGTGTAAAGATACAAGGGGAATATTGTACCTGGACCCACATATAGAGGAGGCATCATTCAAATCAAGACCTGAAATGTTCAAAAGGTGTCATGTTCTACATATAGGAAACTACTACAACAAACTTGCAAAACATTTCTTGCGTATTTTTGCTTTTCTTATCCAGTCACATTCTACTGTATTTTAATTACTTTAATGACAAATTGAATAAAGAGTCACTAGATAAGGCGATATCAATGGCTACTATGAATGGTTTTCAAGGATTACAAATTACTGCCTATGTGCTTCCCAGTACCAACCAGTTTCCTCCTGAAAAAAGCACCTTTGAGTCAACCATGATCTAGATGTCTGAGAATCTCTACAGACTTTTAGCTACACAATTTGGGATGAACACCTTTTGAATGGTGTGGAAGTAGGAATGGATTTCCAGAGAAAAATTGCAGACTACTGGAATCAGTAGCACTACTCAAGTGACCCTATGGACACAGATAAATGTCCAAGTGCTTCAACAACCCTCTAAAACAGGGTTGTCAATTTCCTGCTCCGGGGGCCTGATGCATCATGCACTGGCCACATCCATGCCCGGTTTAGAGATGGAGGGGGAGTCCCCCTACATCATATGACACTGCCATGATGCCTTGAGTTTGACATCCCTGCTCTAAAAGGATGCTAACGACCAGTTGTCTATTTATTTATTTATTTATTGGATTTGTATGCCGCCCCTCTCCGTGGACTCGGGGCGGCTAACAACAGTGACAAAAAACAGAATGTAAAAATCCAATACTACAAAAGCTAAAAACCCTTGTTATAAAACCAATCATACATACAAACATACCATGCATAAATTGTAGAAGCCTAGGGGGAAAGAGTATCTCAGTTCCCCCATGCCTGACGGCAGAGGTGGGTTTTGAGGAGCTTACGAAAGGCAAGGAGGGTGGGGGCTATTCTAATCTCTGGGGGGAGTTGGTTCCAGAGGGTCGGGGCCACCACAGAGAAGGCCCTTCCCCTGGGCCCCGCCAACCGACATTGTTTAGTTGACGGGACCCGGAGAAGGCCCACTCTGTGGGACCTAACTGGTCGCTGAGATTCGTGAGGCAGAAGGCGTGGGCAATGGAAGGAATGTAAATCCTTCCATTGCCCACTATACTGTCAGAGCTGAAGAAACTTCTTGGGTGAGAAGCAGGGGTGGGCAGCAAGCAGGAGGGGTGAAATGCAGTTTGACCAGCGGAAATGAAACTATGTACCCAGCTCTAGATGACCATCCCCCCCATCCTTCTCCTTCTCCTCAGAAAGCGGCAGGGAGACCAGCACCAACAGATGTTGCAGGGGGCCCATTTCCTCCCCCCTCTTTTCTCAACAGCTGATTGGCACCCATTCACCTAGCTACTCAGCCTGAAGCAGGGGGCGACCCAGGAAATGCAAAACAAATTGTCACCCCAGAGAGCGAGGACTTAACAGTTCACATGAACAATGATGATCGTTCAAGCCACTTCCACCTGTCACATGGCCGGCAAGCCACTCCTACCCAGTCACATGACCATCAAGCTACACCCACAAAATAAGCCACACCCACAGTGTGGCAGTAAAAACTTTGGCTGCCCATTACTGGTGAGAAGCGAAATGTTTTCAAAACAAAAACAAGAAAGTCCTGAAAAAGCATCTTTGGGACAACTATGACCTGGATGACTGAGAATCTCTACAGACTCTTAACATGAAGACTTGTTCATAAATATATTGATTCTCAGTCCCATCAAAAATGTTAGGTGTGGATCCTGACCACAAATATTTACCACTTCTAATGTTGGAGATGTTTATCAACAGAATCAGCTATAAAGTACATGGCCAATCTAATTATGAGTCCTACATTGGAAAAAGAAAGAGTACAAAGTTGTTTGAAAGCTCATGAAAATATTTTCTTTAAAAAAAATGAGACTGGGTAAATATTCAGAAGCTGTCAGCTTTCTTTCTTTAAAAAAAAACACCCTTGAAATTTGATAGATAAGTAAGAAGGTGTCACCTGGCTCCCTGGCTATATTATTTGAGAAAGGAAAGGCAGATTTCAAATACAAGTTTTAATTCAATATATCACCATGTAGCTTTACAGAAAATGAGTAAATACTATGAAAACAGCAGAGCTTGGCTTTCTAGCTAAGATATAGTCATATTCACAACCATAACATTTCATTAAACCAGCATTGTATGCTAAATAATTGGCCTGCTCCAGCTCCCAATGGAAAGCAATATTAGATTCCAATGCATATTGATTTTTCTTAAAATATCCTGGACAGTTCGAGCTCAAGAAGATGAATGTTGAGGAAAGTTATAAGCTTGTGTGGCAAACCAAGAATAATAAGGGAAACTATTTTCCTTATTTTTAGCAGTTTTAAAAAAACAAGATGGGAAGAAAAGGCAAAAGGTATCAAGGATCTCTTCTATAAAAAATGTCTATTCTCCAATATGGAATAGTAAAAGAAAAAAAATTCCAGCCCCTATCTCTCCTTACAGTATTATTACAAGATTGACTATTATTACCTTGATAAAAAATAATTTAGTTTTGGAGACTGGATGCTGAATAATCCAGCTAATTAGGATAACAATATAGAAATGACTGAAGTATCCATTGCTAACCAACAATCTTCTAATTGTGTCTTGGAAAAGGACCATGATAGGATATATATTTATGTTACCTCATAATATTCTAGAAGTCAACACACTTAATTTTTTAAGTGTAAATGTTTCTATGACCGAATTTTTTGAGGGTGGAGGGTGCTATATTTTGTGAATGCTGTTGTCAGAGGTGTGTGGTACCCAATGTAAGGGGAAACAGAAACAAAATGAAATTTGTGTAGATGTAAAAATAATGTTTCTGACAAATCAGATTTTTTTTCTTTAAAAACCACATTTCTAATGTAATAGAGGCAGCACTATTTTAAGAATTATGAGGGCACTTGCTGAAATTCCAAAGCCCTTCAATTACATTTTGAGCTTTCCAAAGAAAAATATATTTGGTTTTCTCAACTCTCACAGAGTTTTACTTTTTAAAAAAAAGTTTTCCCAACGAAGAGATTTTCAAAGACATTCTTGTGGATGGACTGTGTGTTCTTGCATTCATGGTAGCCAAAATATGTGTGTAAATGTTCTGTCCTATCCTGTGCAAATCCCACTCTTCACATCTGCAATCTCCCTGCTCCCCCCCCCACAATCGGTATAGAACAGGGAGGGACTTTGGAGGTCTTCTAGTCCAATGCCCAGCTCAAGCAAGAGACCCTATAACAGTGATGGCAAAACTTTTTTCCCCTCGGGTGCCGAAAGAGTGTGGGCGCACACTAATTCATTGCCTGGGCATGGCGAAAAAAGCTTCTCCTGCCCTCCGGAGGCCCTCTGGAGGCCAGAAATGGCCTGTTCCCCAACTTCTGGTCAGCCCATTAGGCTCGTGTTTTGCCCTTCCAGTCTCCAATGGCTTCCCTGGAGTTGGGGGAGGGTAAAAATGCCCTCCCCCATCCCGCCCGGAAGCTCTCTGGAAGCCAAAAACACTCTCCCAGAGCCTCTGTGTGAGCCAAAAATCAGCTGGTCGGAACATACGTGCATGTTGGAGCTGAGCTAGGGCAATGGCTCGCATGCCAACAGATATGGCTCCGAGGGCCACCTATGGCACCCGTGCCATAGATTCACCATCACTGTCCTATACAATTTGTGACAAATGACTGTCCAATTTCTTCTGCAAACTCTGCATTGGTGACAGGAAGGGCATCTGGCCAGTAAACACTGAATTACATTCACTTGCCTTGATTCTACCCAGATGCGAGGCATTATGGGCTCATTTTTAAAAAATCACAAGCTCTTTTGTACTTGCATGTGACATCATGATGTGTGTATAAAAAGGGTGGAGCTTGCTTAGATCAAAGCTTTATTTTTCATTTGCCCACCTTGATTTTCTCAACAGGGACCTGGTTTGGAGAGGTACCAATTTTAGTAACTTTATGTAGCCACAGCACTACCGTTATTTAAAATAATATTGGTGCAGAAACTTAAAAGAATCGGTTTCCAGCTTTAAAGTGCTAGAGGTTAGTTTTTAAGGAACTTTTAAAAGTTCAATAAATCAGGCTCCAAACTATTAAGGTAGTTTGTTGCCAGCCACTATATTGTTGCTAAGAAAATGACATAGATGCATACAAGAAGGTACAGTAAGTGTGGCTTGAAGGACACTTTACCTTATATTAATCTAGCATTGCAATTAAAAAAATGTCAGTAATAACAGCTCCAGTTCAAAATACTTACCTTAGCCCATGAGATAGTACTTCTTTGAATTATTCATTTTAACATTTGAATTAAGATGCTTTAGATAATGTTTGTAAAAGCTTTATGTCCGCATTACAGATAGCTTTCAAGATAGTAGGGCTCTTAACACAGTACCTTGACATCTGCTCTGTTTCCACAATTAGAAGAAGAATAGAATAGAATAGAATAGAATAGAACAAAACAGAATGGCACAAGTACAGAATGGAAAAGATCTGGTTTTCTAGAAGAGAATTTTTTTTTAATTGGCCAAATATGATTGGATGCACAAGGAATTTGTCTTGGTGCATATGCTTTCAGTGTGCATAAAAGAAAATATAAGTTTGTCAAGAATCATAAGGTACAATACTTAATGATAGTCTGGGTACAATAAACAATCAATTAAAGAATTCTGAGCTGTGACATATACTCACATAACCTTCATGCACATTAATAATAAAAATAAAAATAAAACCCATTCCTGTTTTTCTAACCTTGATTTCATCAGTAAAAATGCAAGATATGTAAAGGGGACTATTGCTTCAATTGCGAATTAGAAAGTATTTTGCTTTTGCTTACTCCTGGTCCTCAAAATGATGCCCTCAGTAAAACAGACCAGGCCGAAAAGATTGTATCATAGGGAGAAGCGAGTGAATAAAACAGTATCATTGTGTCTCTTCAAAGTGAGGAAAAGCTAAAAGGCCACATTTGTCCATGCTGTCATAGTTCTGCCCTCTTGTGCATGCACAGGGTGAAGCAGCAATTAAGTGACAGAATTGCTTTTCAATGTGATACAATTTCTGTATCACATTGAACCCTTGGTATGAACCCTTGGTATGCATCTATAAGCTTGGAGTGACAGATTTTGTCCATGTGAGGCTGCTCCCCGTATCTCCATATAATTGTGCAAACTTTTCATTCTTCATGGTGTGTGTTTTTTCTTTTTGTTTTTAATTCACAGAGGAAAAAGGATCAATGAGGATTAACACAGCCTATACAAAAATCAAACAAAGAAATTCCTGGCTTGGGGTTAGCTTTGTGTTTTCTTTTCAGCATTCGAACTACACAATGTCACACAAAGCTAAAACACGATATCTTTCTTTCCCTTCTCACAAACTGCTAATCAGTAATGGATCTAATCAAGAACTTACCTAATAAGTCCATAATGGGATATTTGCTTCCTAGGAGAAGCCAAGGTTTCTCATCACTGAAGAAAATTACCATGCTTTGCTTTTTCCAGTGAAAACAGGACCCACATACATCACAACATTTGATGGTAAGCCCTTAGGCAGGAAGAGTTTAAATTACAATTAAGAGATCTATTTCTGCCATTGACATCTGGGTGATAAGGCACTGCATGGATAAAAGGACTGTTGCATTTTTAAGCCCAGATCAGAACGCTTTTCAGAGTCAGAGAAAATACAGCCTGTTACTTAAAAAGCATGATCTAGTTAAAGCCAAGCATATTAGAGTTGCACTGATTACAGTGTGAGATGGTTAAACACATTATTAATTCTCCCATTAAAATTAATGGAATTGACTTGACTTGTGCGCTTCTGACTACAAAGAGCAAATAAGAAGATTCAATCGAATATATACCCTAAATTGATGGTCAAGGGTATGGTGGTCACTAATTCACCATCATGCTGGCCTTTCCCGTAGGCAGAATGATGCAGTTGCTTCAAGTAGCAGACTCAGAAAGTGTCCATTTGATCTGCTGTACTTCTGAACTTTGTCTGCAACAGTTGCTTTCCTGCATCTAGGCTATGCTTCTTTGTAAATGATGTTATTTGGCAGCTGAGTTACCAGTTGCAAAATTCATAAAAGAAGTGCTGGGGAAATGCTGCGAATAATCATAAGCACTGTCCAGCAAGTTGTTGAATGAAAATATGGTTTCTCCTATGATGTTTCCCAATGACTGTTAGTTGAATTGTAAATTCATTAGCAGATCTGCATCCTAGAGCCCAAGTGTTACATCGTGGATATATAATGAAGTGGATTAAGAGAAAGAATATGGAAGGAGAGGAAATTCAAAGATACAGGATTGGGGAAATGTGTACAATAAGGAGCTACTGATCATTGGGAATATATAAGAATTAGTGATGGGCGAACCCAACGGTGTTCGGGTTCGGCAAGTTCAGACGAACTTTACACAAAATTCGGCTGGACCTGAACCGAACCCGAACTTGAACCCGAATGGGGAATCCCTCCCACGAAGAGATTACGGGAGCGGAGCTTTGACGTCACTGGCAGGTTGCTAAGGACGCCAAGGTGATCACTTCCTGGATTCCATGGAATCCAGGAAGTGATCACCTTGGCGTCCTTAGCAACCTGCCAGTGACGTCAAAGCTCCGAATGCCAAACACGACCCCGAACTTTGCCCAAAGTTTGAAGAAATTTTGTGTTCGTGTTCAGCATACCGAACACCGCAAAATTCGGTGCGGACCCGAATTGTGTGGGTTCGGTTCGCCCATCACTAATAAGAATAACATCACAATGACCGTGAATAAGGTGAAATTAGGAATTGATGATTCCTACAGATGGTGAATGAAAGAGAATTTGTTGCATGAAACACACAAACATTGTTGAACAAGCATAACATAAATACAAGTGGTACTAAAAACAAAATAAAACACCAGACAAAAGCATAGCTGCCCATAGCCATGCCCAATCGCAAAACCTTTGCTCACCCCTACTCTACAAAAAAAACAACAACATTGGAATTAGTTAAGGAAATTCAAGCAAAAACATACTATGAAATGATTTTACAATTTTAAAAATCATACAAAGTCATTCAATCCTTTGGAGAGCTTCTATAAAGGGTGATTGTGCTGGTGTGACATTCTGGATTACTGCTCCGATCATTACAACAGAATAAAGAAGATGGAACAGTTTCAGATATTCTGTTATTTCCCATTGTATGTGATAGGAAATTCCAGGGCTTCAGAGAAGTTGAGAGAAAAACCCCTGGCTTTAAATAGCAGAGATAATGCCAAAATAAAATGCAGTTATATAAAAATTAGCAAAACAACACAAAATTCACTCAATTTTGCCATATGGTAACAAAAACTATATAATTCTCTTGATCTTTAATCTCTATGCCAATGCCTGTTTGACAGATTATGGTTTCAGCCTCTGACAAATCTGCTTAGAGAATTTTTGGCTGCAAAAGTTGGCACAGCAACGACTGTCTGAAATACATTCAAAAGGCTAAACATTTTCATAATAGCTACTTTACACATATTAGTAAGCTTCCCTTCAGGACACCTTTTTTTTTAAAAAAATGACCACATTCTTTCTTTTCTTTTTTTGAGTGACTACAGCCTTGTTCACAAAAAAACCTGGACAGTGTCTTTTCTTTTTCTTTTTTAAGTGTTTATTTAACACAGTGACTCTTTGGAAATCTCCTGCAAATCTCCTGATCAAGTTTATTGCCAACAGATAGCAATTGCAGCAAGAGATTATTATGGTCATTTTTCATGTAATTGGAAGCTTGTGTTTGGTTGCTGTGACTTGTGGGCTCAATGCCTCATTTTTATAATCCTTTATAAAGGGCGTTTCTTGCATGTCACAGAAATATGCCAGGCACCGGGAGATAGATAAACACTGCTGAGTGAGTATTTTAACATCTGCCCATGATTCCTTTTATCTATTATCAAATTTTAGCCTGTTGCAATGATCTAAACTAAAAATAATCTGATTTTAGTTTTCAGGACTTGGTGCTGATGAGAATTAAAAGAAAAAAAATACTTCTGATGAGAATTAAAAGAAAAAAGAAATACAGTGATACCTTGTCTTACAAACTTAATTGGTTCCGGGACGAGGTTCTTAAGGTGAAAAGTTTGTAAGACGAAACAATGTTTCCCACAGGAATCAATGGAAAAGCGATTAATGTGTGCAAGCCCAAAATTCACCCTCTTTGCCAGCCGAAGCGCCCGTTTTCACACTGGTGGGATTCCCCTGAGGCTTCCCTCAATGGGAAACCCCACCTCTGGACTTCTGTGTTTTTGCTATGCTGCAGGGGAATCCTAGCAGGGGAATCACAGCAATGCAAAAATGAGCGCTTCGCTGGCAACGGAAGTCTGCAGGTGGGGTTTCCCAGCGAAGGGAGCATCAGTAAAATCGCAGCATCGCAAAAACACCAAAGTCCTTGAAACCCCACCTCCAGATCTCTGTGTTTTTGCGATGCTGAGATTTCACTGAGGCTCCCCTCACTGGGAAACCCCACCTCTGGACTTCCTTTGCCAGCGAAGCGCCCATTTTTGCGCTGCTTGATTCCCCTGCTGGAATTTCCCTGCAGCATCACAAAAACACAGAAGTTTGGAGGTGGCGTTTCCCATGGGGGGGAGCCTCAAGGGATTTCCAGCAGCGCAAAAACAGGTGCTTCACTGGCAATGGAAGTCCAGAGGCGGGGCATCCCAGTGGCGGCAGTGGGTTTGTAAGGTGAAAATAGTTTGTAAGAAGAGGCAAAAAAATCTTAAACCCCGGGTTTGTATCTCGAAAAGTTTGTATGACAAGGCGTTTGTAAGATGGGGTATCACTGTACTTCTGTTCTAGGAAATTTTATTTTATATTAAAGAAAATTTAAATTGTAGTGTAAATTCAAGGATAGATGTATATACAAATACACAATGTATGTGTGTGAGAGAAGAAAAACGATGAAGTAGGCAGGGGGGGGAAAGAGAAAAGCAGCTTGTATTACACCCCAAATATTATACACTTATAATCTCTTATAATCTACAGAGCATCAACAACAAATAAACATATAAACCAAATTTCACAAAATGTGACAATTTCATCTGTGCATTTCAGGAAATCCCCTATATGATTGATGTACCGTAAGGAAATCATCATGTGAAATGGGTAATCTCACAGGAATTCCTGCAAGAACACTGACTGGTTTTAGAGAGATCTCATGAGGTTTTGGTAATCTTTTATGAAATCTCACAAGAGATCATAGAAATGAGAAATCATAGACATACACTGTTGAGCACCAGCTAGTTGAGGGAATTTAAATTGCTTTATATTTCCTCATCTTTCTGTTAGTCTGTATTGTATAGTAATACATTCCATTGGCTGCCAATTGGTTTCCGAACACAATTCAAAGTGTTGGTTATGACCTATAAAGCCCTACATGGCATTGGACCAGATTACCTACAGGACCGCCTTCTGCCACATGAGCCCCAGCAACCAGTCAGATCCCACAGAGTCGGCCTTGTCTGGGTCCCATCAACTAGACAATGTCGCCTGGCAGGGCCTAGGGCAGTGATGGTGAACCCAAACAAACCATACATAAAATGGAACGGCTGAGGGGAATCAATTTCCCACAAAGGTGGGTTTTTAGGAGTTTGCGAAAGGCAAGGAGAGTGGGGACAGTCCTAATCTCCAGGGGGAGTTGATTCCACAGGGTCAGGGCCACCACAGAGAAGGCTCTTCCCCTGGGTCCCGCCAGACGACATTGTTTTGTCGACGGGACCCGGAGAAGACCAACTCTGTGGGACCTAATCGGTCGCTGGGATTCGTGCGGCAGAAAGCGGTATTCTGGTCCGATGCCATGAAGGGCTTTTTGTTCTAATGCTGCATGGATGTGTGCACTACAGAGTATGTTTGGTATGACGTATGAGATCTTTGTCAATTTTTTTGGCAAAATAAGGAGCAGGAGCAATTTAGAAGGACAATCTGTGACTTTCACTGGGAGTTCAACTTAAAGTTGCCAAGTCTTAAAGTTGCCAAGTTTAAAAAACAATGAGCTCAATTTCAACAATTATCGTTATTAAAAGATGTCATATGTTTGGTGAGATAAACTGGTGAAGACTCGGTGAACCTGATCAAGGTATTATAGCATGAAACAAGCAAGGAGTTGACAAGTGCTGAATCAACACATATTCTTTTTAAATGTACAGTAATGTAACAATATAATAATGTATGATGAGAGCTACAGAATTGCCAGCAATCTGCAATACTGTCTTTCCTCTTTTTTAATGAACTTCTCTCCACTCTCTAACAGCATTTGCAATGTCATTACATCAAACATGCTTGACTGTTCTCTTTGCTGTCAGCCAATAGACAAATCCAGGTGTCAAATAATGTGATGAAATCCTCTTAATCATTGTATGAACTAGAGCCAGAGCCTGCCATCAGATAGGAGCCAAAGTGAGAAAAAGGCTGATTCGGAGGCCCCCCAACAGGTTATCAGGGTCTGAGAGCAAAAAATCAAGCAAGAGACAGTGAAGAGAATCACTGACTAGAAAAATATCAAGTTGAACAGGAAATATTTGCATTAGTTTTGGGCATAGACTAAGTTGTGGCCTAGATTATTTTTCTGTCTCCAACACACACACACATGCAAATCTAGATCCATCCTGTAAAACATGATGGCAAAACCAAAAGCTTTTTTGGGGAAATGAATTTGTCAAAGTTTAGGGGGGTTTGCAATTAAAAAGCCTACAAAGGCAAACTCCCCACACACTAAGAAATAAAGCTTAACTGTTTTGTGTTTTACTCCTAAACCTTAGGAAATTAAGATCAGCCAGAAATAACAGACCCACACACTTATTGATCACACTTATAATGTGATTTTCCAAAAGGTAGATAACAACCGCTTTTTCCAAACAATTAAAATGTCAGAATGTTGAAAAAATATTCCAAAACCCTAATAAAAACCAATCAATTGAAAATCACCAAAACTGCAGAACTGATTAATCATATAATTTCAAATCATACCAAAAGAAATTCAATTAAAAGGATCCAATAAATTAATTCATTAAGTAAAATGAATCTCCATTTTTGCCCATTGTATTACTTGTCTTTAATGTTGATTTGTATTACACTGAGATTCATATTGTGAATCAGGTTATATATATGTGTGTTCAGTTCTGGAGATCTCACCTACAAAAAGATATTGACAAAATTGAACGGCTCCAAAGACGGGCTACAAGAATGGTGGAAGGTCTTAAGCATAAAACATATCAGGGAAAACTTAATGAACTCAATCTGTATAGTCTGGAGGACAGAAGGAAAAGGGGGGACATGATCGAAACATTTTAATATGTTAAAGGGTTAAATAAGGTTCAGGAGATAAGTGTTTTTAATAGGAAAGTGAACACAAGAACAAGGGGACACAATCTGAAGTTAGTTGGGGGAAAGATCAAAAGCAACATGAGAAAATATTATGTTACTGAAAGAGTAGTAGATCCTTGGAACAAACTTCCGTGGTAGATAAATCCACAGTAACTGAATTTAAACATGCCTGGGATAAACATATATCCATCCTAAGATAAAATACAGGAAATAGTATAAGGGCAGACTAGATGGACCATGAGGTCTTTTTCTGCCGTCAGTGTTCTATGTTTCTATATGTATATGTATATGTGTGTGTGTGTGTGTGTGTGTATGTGTGATTTTTGTTTTTGGTCAAATCACCTTGGTATATTGAAGGAGCATCACAACCAGGGAAGGGCTACCAAAATCTTTACTACCACACTGTGGGCGTGGCGTATGCAGGACGCCCTTCATTTTCTTTTAACATCTTTCAGTGCAAATTGGGTGCTATGCATAGTTCCCTCTAAGCTGAGCAGTGAGCAATCGCTCACTTAAAAATCATCATCAACTCAGAGTTTTCCAAACCTGCCCAGAAGCCGAGAGGGAAAGAGTGAGAGGGAAGGAGAGAGAGAGGAAGAGAGGAAGAGAGAGAAACAGATAGAAAAAAGAGAGGAAGGAAAAGAGAAAGAAAAAGAATGGGAGTAAGGAAGAGAGAAAGAAAATCAAAATCTAGTTTGAAACTAGCTCAACTATTTAAGTGGCATTTTGATATTGATAGAGTTGCCCTATTATGAGCTCACTGTTATAGACACACAGTACAGTATTTTATTTTGAAATTCTCTGAGGCAAAACAGGGTGGGTTCTTAATTTATTTGTTTGTTTGTTTATTTATTTATTTATTATTTCTGTGCCGCCCAGTCCCAAAGGGACTGCCGCTCAGACACTATACTTTTCCGCCCACCCACCCCAAAAAATAGAGGGAACACTGGTGCTATGGGTGGACTATGGGTGGACTATGAAGAAGATGATGTGGCAAATTCTGGAGAAATGGTTGAATAAGTGGTGTGAACATTTTTTTTTTAAAAAATGGCCAGAATGATGTGTTGATAAAACCAGCAAACTATGACAAAATTCCTTTTTCTTGTCCTAAATCTTCTATCATTCAGTTTTATTGAACTACCTAGTAGTTCCCTATTGCCCTTCTTCATCCTCTGCATAATTTATATACACATAAAACTCCTCTGTGATGTCCTTTGTTCTTCAGTTGGGTATACTGAACAGTGTTAAATATCATATTCTTTCTCAAAGGGAAGTGTTCCAAATATATAATCAGGAATCTGCGGAGAGGGGCGGCATACAAATCCAATAAATAAATAAATATCTGACTTCCAAATGTGTAAGAGCTGTGAAGTGCAAACTGAACCCCTTTTTCTCAACTTCCGTATCTACTTTTCCTGCCATTAATTCGTAGTAGTAGATGCAAAATTTCCCTCTTAGCCGCTGTTCCCTATCTGTATTATGGGAGGGGGGAGGAGAAAGTTTTCTGACAAAGTTGCCTAACAAAGCATACAAAAATATTACATATTTCATCATATTATTATCATCCTGTCAAATCTGGAACCTAATGTTCAGTATCTTTGCTCGTGTGAAATACTTAATTTTCATCTGTTAGGTGTAAATCCCATAACAAATTTATCAGGAAATCTTATCTCCCATGTTACAGGTGACAAAAATCAAGGCTGAAAAGAAAGAGTTTAAAAATGTTCCTCGCCCACTCTCTGCTCCCCCCCCCCCAATGTCCTTTCAGGAAATAAAAACATTTTACAAATGGATTTGGGGATGGAAGGAAGATCTCCTTATCTGTTTCCTCTCTTTTTAAAAAACCTTCTGGAAAAGCTTCCTCGTTTACTCACAGCAATTCTTTACCTGAATATTGAGGGAGGCCATACAATAATATGCAATTTCTTAACTTTAGTGCACTCCAGAGATCCTTCAAAAAAATAAAGAGGCGAGAGAAGAAGAGACCTTCGATCTCTCTTAACCTGTGTAAGTGCCATTTTTGAAGAATGCAAAGGAATAATAAATAACAGTGCAGGATCACCAGGGGAAGTTGATGCATTTATATTTGATTATATATTATATTATATTTACACTCCAAAGGGGGGGGGTTCCCCTTTTTCCATCTGGTGCATTTCTTTTATAAACAACACAAGAGCACACAACAGATTTAAACTTAATATCAACCGCTCCAAACTTGACTGTAAAAAATATGACTTCAGTAACCGAGTTGTCGAAGCGTGGAACTCATTATTGGACTCCATAGTGTCATCCCCAAACACCCAACACTTTACCCTTAGATTATCTATGGTTGACCTATCCAGATTCCTAAGAGGTCAGTAAGGGGCGAGTACAAGTGCACTAGAGTGCCTTCCGTCCCCTGTCCTATTGCTCTCCTATATCTCCTATACCTTTCTTTTATTCCTATATCTCTTCTTCTATTCTGTCATTGATATGTTCTATTACTATACCTTCTTTTCTATTATTTCTTAGATATATTTTACTATGAGTATCTCCTCTATAACCTTCATCATGTGTTTTACTATGTGTATATAGATATATACCCACTAAAACTCTCATTGTGTATTGGAATGAATGAATGAATGAATGAATGAATGAATGAATGAATGAACGAACGAACGAACGAACGAACAAACAAACAAACAAACAAACAAACAAACAAACAAACAAATAAATGGAGCAAATCTGAAACAAATGTAAGTGTTCAACTTCAGGGGACCTTGGCAAGTTTAAGACTTTTGGACTCCAACTCCCAGAGTTCCTCAGCCACCTTCGAATTCTGGGAGTTTTAAGTCTTAAAGTTGCCAAGGTGGGAGACCCCTATTCAACACAACATCAGTCATGATAGTGTACCTTGCCCTGCCAGGAAGCAATATCAGGAGACAGCAATCGCTTTTAAACCCTCTGTATGATTTTCCCAGAGGCCAGCATGAGGAACAGGAGATGGGGTTGAGTCTATCTGCCCTACAGGCAAAACTAATGCAACACGATATAGCACTATAACAAGAATAAGGCATTGGGTCATAGTTAACTTGAAAATTTTTTGCTGTGCTCCAATTAAAGGCAGGGTTTGGTATACCTGCTTACTTGTTTGTTTGTTATTCCCCCACCTTCCCTCCCTTCTTTTCTTCATTCCTTTTTCATTCTTGTATTGATATTTCTCTCCCCCACCCCACCTTGGTTGTTATGTTGCTGCACAGCTGGGAAGCTGAATCTTCACTTTTGATTTTATAATTACGCAAACAATGTGTGACTAGTAGGCCTGGTAGGGAGGCTAGTCAAGGGAAATGGATGGAGGAATATTATTGGACTACACCGCTGGTTAAGGAGAGGGGAGGGAGAGAGATCAAAAAAAATCGAGATACTGTACTGTGCTGACTGCTCACCACATTGGCCTGGAAATTATCCCATTTAATACAAGATGCACATTGTGTTGGATGAAACAATATCCTCCAGGTTCTATTGGTCATAAATACAGGGAAAATCATCTGCACCCATGTTGACATGATAAACTCTCCTGTGATATAACAACAATCGCCAAATTCCCTTCAATTTCTGTCAGTCTTGCCAAGTAATGTATATTTTACTGGTGCTAGATGTGATAACAATTTTTTCAGGTTACAAAAAGCCTCAAATGCTATCTGCATATTGCTTTTCTTCCAACCCCAACCCTTTTTAAAAAATATCATTTGTTGTTGTTAGCTGTGATGTCGTGGCTGACCGATGATGACCCCATGGACAACGTTCCTCCCTCAAGCCTTCCTGTTCTCTATCATCTCTTTTTAGGAAGAGAACCAGATGAATCTACAGTCACCCAAAATCAGGAATCTGGTAGCATGTTCTTAGAGTAACAATGTTATTGAAAGGGATACTACATATTTTCATGAACAACAGCTCACATCATCAGATTTTTAAAAATATATCTTTGAAGCAAACTTTTTAAATTCTAATGATAGTAACCATTTCTAACTCCCACTCATTCAGTTCTTTTAATAGCCTTTTAATGTAACAATACACATACCCCAATTGTTGTGGTTAGCTCTGGCCCAGCTCCTGCCCTGTCTGTGGATGTGGGGGAGACATCCACATGCTGCAGGCCTGTTTTGCCCCCCCCCCAGTGGAATCTGATGATGAAGGCTCCTCTGACCAAGAAGACATGAGTGACAGGGAGGAGGAGAGTGTGGCAGACAGCTCAGAAGGAGATCAATTATCTAGCTCCTCCTTGGATTCAGAACAAAAGTTAATGATACAGCCACGCATGCGGAGAATGATGCATAGGCAACAACAACTGAGAGATTATTATCAAAGAAAATGAGGCCACCTGTGGTTGGGTGGGGCTGTGGTAATTAGTGAGGCTGCTATAAATAGCAGCCTGTGGGTTTGGCCATTGTGGAGGATTATCTGATCGTTGTGTTTGGTGATTGCTTTACTGACTTTGACCTTTTGTGTGCTGATTTTTCCCCGCTTTGAAACTAAACCAGGGCAAAGTGTGTTTCAGTTTGTGAAAGAAGAAGGACTGTGACTTGCCTCACAGCTGCAAGCTAACTATCACAGAACTGATAAGGGACTTGTACAAATTACCAGTTTGTTTGGAGACGAGTGATCTTTGCTATACCAAAAGAGGGCTTGGTTTATTAAGTGAATTTTCATTATAAAGAACATTGTTTTGAATTTTCAAACGTGTGTGTGTCTGAAATGGTATCTGTGCATTTTTGGGAGGATTCTACCAGAGAGCTCGACAGAACACCAATGAAAGGTAATTGAGGGGGGAACCCTCTCTCTCTGGGGTAAGTTTTGGAGTGAATCCCACCTGTGTTTGCTCTGTGGAAAGATGAAGTATAGCTAAATCCAATATACTGTACTGAATACTCAATTTGATCAATCTACTCTCTCTCTCTCTCTCCCAGTCTTGATTCTTGTCACTTACATGGACAGGTACCTGCAGATTTCTTGGCAATATTTTCCAAAATTTGCTATTTCCTAGGACTATAAAATAACATATTTAAATCCTTACTCTACTTAAAAGCATTCAGGATAATTCTAAATCAGAATGGAAAGCACAGCATCTCCCAATTTGACAGAATTTTCTCTGTGTGCCAAGGTTTTTAGTTTCAGCTTCAAAACAAGGTAGGATTAATTTCTTAATCTTCCCAATAATACCTTATTCCCACAGAGAGCATGCTAGTTGCACTTCCAGGTAAGACATAGGAGAAATTCTGAAGTTTTGAAGAAATTTTCAAGTACTTGTCACAATAACAGGGACATAAACAGAGAAGCAGCTAAGGGCATCCTAAAAACTGCCAAAATGTATGTGGTCTATAAAGAACCTATTTGAGCTTCTGACTTTGGCAAAGGAAAACAAGGATCTAGTCCTTAGTGATTTTCAAGCGTTTATTTCAGAATTACTCCTTTCTCCCTTGATACTTCAAGTCAATAAACAGCAACCAACAATTATGCCATTTGATTGCTGAAATGAAATAAATGCTCTTCTTTGTCCCTGGATATAATCCTATGAGACTATTCCCTCTTGCTCTCTTATTCTGCTGCTCAGTGAACCAGTAAGGAGAATATTATGAGTTCTGGGTATTTATTTAACAAAAATCCTGACATATAACAAACCTTCAAAAAATGCAACAGCTGCTGTACACAATTGAAATCTCTCTTTTTTTAAAAAAAGGCTTGTCCATTGCTTCTAGCATTTCAGTTATATATATTAAAAAATTGCATTATATAGGAATAATTTGGTTCATTGCTTTTCAGCTTGGCAGATTCAAGATGTGTGCACTTCAGCTCCCAGAATTCCCCAGTCATAATGATGTCCACCTGTCTTAAAGTTGCCAAAGTTGAGAAACATTGATTTAGCTGACATTGCAGAGATGCAGAAATGGAGTTAAGGAAGATAAGGCAGGTTCCCCTCCTACAGATACATACCTGGCACATACATGCCCAATGGTGAATCTCTGGAGCCCAAAGTACAAACACATTACCTTTTCCAATGTATAGAGTATATATTCTAATAGGGGAAAAATAACACCAATTTAAAGAGATTTGTTTGTTTGTTTGTTTGCCACTCTGAATGTTAGACTCAGTGTGACTTACAAAATAGGAATAAAATAAAATAATATTATAGAATATTATACTGTATATGTATATTATTATTTTATATATATACAGTATATTTATAATATTATATATATAAAAAATATTTTAGAAAGAGTTGAGTTTTTCAGTTGCACAAAACGGAGATGCAGCAAACTGCAAAATTTTCAGTATGTGAAGGAAATACTAATTTAATGAATTTACCTCCCCCCCAAAAAAAATAAATTAGAGGTATAACTGGAATGATTCTTACTTTTTTTTAAAAAAAAAAAAGTAAAACACTGGTACCATACATAAAAAGAATTACCAAATCAAAACCTTCAATTTGTTAATCTTTTCCCCCAAATGCTAGTTGTCTGCCTGCCGATAATAAGAGGCACAAGAGCGCATTCCGTCCAGTGTTTTTCAAAACTCTGAAAAACACTGATCTAAACCTACCATCTGAAGAAATACACTTATGGCAGGAATGCAAATGACTGAAAAGACAATTCTCCCCTAAATGCCCCTGCCTAGCACAGGAAAATAGGATGGTTGAAGGTTGGCATAGAGATTTCTATTTCTAGTCCTCATGAGCAGAGGTCCCCAACCTTTTTTGCACCAGGGACCGGCTTTAAGCTAGACCAGTTTTCCATGGCCCGGTGGGGGGGGGGGGAGCTAGCTGTCAGCGGCGCCGTAAAAGGGGCGATCAAGAGAGGAATGGGTGAATGAATGGACGGAGGGTGGGAAGGAAGGAAAGAGGGAAGGGACAGGAACAAAAGAAGGGTGCAAAGGAAGCAAGGAAAGGTGTGAAAGGGGAGAGTAAGAGAGGAAGGAGTGAAAGAAGGGAATGAGGGAGGAAAGAAGGGAGGAAGGAAAAGGAAAGCAAGAAATGGAGGGAGGAAAGGAAGGAAAGAAAGAAAGAAAGAAAGAAAGGGGGAAGGGACAGGAACAGAGGAAGGAAGCAAGGAAACTTATGAAAGGGGAGAGTAAGGGAAGAAGGTAGGAAGGAGAAAGAAAAGAAGAAATAGAGGAAGGGAAGGTAAAAGAGAGAAAGAAAAAGAGCAAGAAAGAAAGAAAGAAAGAGAAAGAAAGAAAGAAAGGCAACTTCAAAGAAAGGCTCACTGAGCATCTCTCACTCTCTCTCTCTTTCTATCCCTCTTTCTTTCTTTCTCTTCCTTTCTCTCTCTCCTCTTCCTTTATCTCCTCTCTCTCTCCCTCTCTCTTTCTCTCCCCCCTCTCTCCCCCTTTCCCTCTCTCCCTCTCTTGCTATCTCTCCCCCCTCTCCCTCTCTCTTTCTCCCTCTCCCTCTCTTTCTCTCTCTCCCCCCTCTCTCTTTCTCTCTCTCTCCCCCTCTTTCTCTCTCTTCTTCTCACTTTCTCTCTCTTGTTTTCTTTCTGTCTCTTTTGCTTTCTCTCTCTCACTCTTTCTTGTTTTCTTTCTCACGCTCTTTCTCTCTCTTGTTCTCTCTTGCTATCTCTTTCTCTCCCCCCCTTTCTCACTCTCTCTTTCTCACTTTCTCTCTATCTTGCTGTCTGTTGCTCTCACTCACTCTCGTTCTCTCTCCGTTCTTCTCAGCGATGACGCGCGCACGCCCTGCCCGCCTCACCTTTGCGAGAGCACTTTCGCCCCGGGCTCTCAGCAAGGGGGTTTGCAGGAGAGGCGGGGCCGGCGAAGGTGATATTGAATGTTGGGGGAGAACGGGCGGTTGCACGCGCTCCCTATCCCCCTGCTAGCCCACTCGGAATATTCAAAATAAGAAAAGCCTTCGCCGGCAAAGGTTTTTCTTATTTTGAATATTCCGAGTGGGCTAGCAGGGAGATAGGGAGCGCGTGCAAACGCCCATTCTCCCCCGACATTCAATATCACCTTCGCCGGCCTCCGCTGAGGAAAGCCTTTGCCGGCATTTCCTCTCGGCGTCAAGGAGGCGCAGCGGCGGGCGGAGGGAGGGAGGGGGGGGCAGCGGCGTCCCTCCTGGCCTTGGCGGGCCGCCCAACCCTCCCCACCTCCTGCAAACACGGCGGGCGGCGGGGGGAGAGCGAGGAGCCGGTTCCGGCGGGCGCGGGGCTTGGCTGGCTGGCGGGGGGAGCGCCGCTGGTGGTGCGGAAAGGCCGAGGGGGCCCTGGCGCCGCGGACCGGCTGAAAAGCCCCAACGGCCCGGTCCCGGTCCGCGGACCGGCGGTTGGGGACCTCTGCTCATGAGAGTCATTCTTGATAAATATCTACACATGTTCTTAATCCAGAATGATATATGTATTTACTGCATCTACCATCACCATCTTATTTATTATGCATCTCATCAAATTCTTGTCCACAAAATGTCATGGAGTAAATTGCAAATCTGCATTTCTTTGCATTCAGTTCGGAAGAGGTGCTTTAGAGTGGATGGAAGTGCAAATACAGTGCCACTCTGCAGCTGGCTCAAGCATTCCTTTGTTTTTCCAGGGTCACAAGATTCCAAAGTATTGCATAGCCTTGGTAAATCAGCTGGGGAGCAATTTCTTACACCAGCATCCTAGTTTCTTGCCCCTGCCTCTGACTTTCCCTTTTTCTCATGCAGCGCTGTGTATATGAAAAATTCCCACCCAATGTTTTATTTTATTTTTATTTATTTATTATTCTATTTATTTATTTTGTCCAATACACAATACACGTAGAAGAGAATAGACAAGTAGTAATATATATATAAAGAAAAGGATAGGAGAAAAGATATAAAAATAGAGAAGATATATGCACGCCCCTTACTGACCTCTTAGGAACCTGGAGAGGTCAATCGTGGATGGTCTAAGGGAAAAATGTTGGGGGTTAGGGGTTGACACTACTGAGTCAGGTAATGAGTTACATGCTTCGACAACTCGATTGCTGAAGTCATATTTTTTACAGTCAAGTTTGGAGCGGTTAATATTAAGTTTGAATTGTTGCGTGCTCTTGTGTTGTTGCAATTGAAGCTGAAGTAGTCATAGAGAAGATATATGCACGCCCCTTACTGACCTCTTAGGAACCTGGAGAGGTCAATCGTGGATGGTCTAAGGGAAAAATGTTGGGGGTTAGGGGTTGACACTACTGAGTCAGGTAATGAGTTACATGCTTCGACAACTCGATTGCTGAAGTCATATTTTTTACAGTCAAGTTTGGAGCGGTTAATATTAAGTTTGAATTGTTGCATGCTCTTGTGTTGTTGCAATTGAAGCTGAAGTAGTCATTGACAGGTAGAACGTTGCAGCAAATGATCTCGTGGGCAATACTTATATCATGTTTTAGGCATCGTAGTTATAAGCTTTCTAGACACAGGATAGTGAGTCTAGTTTCGTAGGGTATTCTGTTTCAAGTGGAGGAGTGAAGGGCTCTTCTGGTGAAGTATCTTTGGACATTTTTGAGGGTGTTGATGTCCGAGATGTGGTATGGGTTCCAGACAGATGAACTGTATTCAAGGATGGGTCTGGCAAAAGTTTTGTAGGCTCTGGTGAGTAGTGTGAGATTGCCAGAGCAGAAGCTACGTAGGATCAGGTTAACAACTCTAGAAGCCTTTTTGGCGATATTGTTGCAGTGGGCTTTGGCACTTAGGTCATTTGATATTAATATTCCAAGGTCTTTAACTGAGTGGGGGTTGGCTGTGAGATTTTGTTCATTCAGTTTATATATGAGGTTCGGATTCTTTTTGCCGATGTGGAGGATAGAGCATTTGCTGGTTGATATTTGAAGTTGCCAGGTGTTAGACCAATCTGAGACAAAGTCAAGGTCTTTTTGGAGAGTAGATGTGTTGTCCGTGGTGTTGAAAAGTTTTACATCATTGGCGAAAAGAACAGTTGTTTGTGATATGATCACAGAGGTCGTTGATATAGAGAATGAATAGAGTAGGTCCTAGTACACTGCCTTGGGGAACGCCACTTTGAACAGGGACGGGTTGGAAATGGTGCTTCCAATTTTGACAACTTGTTGCCTGTTTGACAGGAATGCAGTAATCCAGCTGTGGAGGAATCCTGAGATGCCATTGGATTTGAGGTTTAAGAGTAGTTTGTTGTGGACCACTGAATCGAAGGCTTTGCAAAAGTCAATATAAATTGCATCAATGGATTTTCCTTGATCTAGGTGGATAGTCCATATGTTTTGTGAAGTAGTTGTAGGTTGCAGGATAATTTCTTTCTGAATCCAAATTGTTTGTTAGAGAGTAGTTTATTAGATTTTAAGTAAAGGGTGATTTATTGATTTATAATTGATTCCATGACTTTACATGATACGCAGCATAGCGAAATTGGTCTGTAGTTGTCAACGAGAGAAGGGTCTCCTTTTTTGAAGATGAGGATGACTACTGCATTTGACCATAGCTTGGGGAGTGTACTGGTCCTGAAGGAATTTTGAAAGATAATGCTTAGTGGTTCGGCTATAGCAGAAGAAAGGTTTTTTAGGAAGTATGCGCAAAGACCATCTGGTCCAACTGATAGAGAAGGTTTGAAGTCTCAGATTACTTTTTCAATGCGGTCTACAGTGAAGTCTACTTGGGTTAGGTCGTTGAGAGAGTTTGAGGTGCGATTTGTGAAAATGGGGAATGAGCCAAAGAAAGAGTTTAGCTTTGGATGGATCATCATGGTATTCTTTGTTGTTGGGTCCAATGAGAGGTGGAATAGATCTAGAGTCTTTGAGTTTGTTGTTGACAATGTTGTAGAAGACTCGGTTAAATTTGGTGCGAAGCAGATTTTCCTCTTGTTTGCTGTGATAGTTGAGACATTCTGCTTTTATTTGCTGGCTGGAAGAAGATAAGCTGTACCCATCCAACACCATGTATAAAATCAGGCATTAAGTCTTCATCATGCGTTTAGTCTGCAGAGAATTAAAGAAGCTAAAACGGCAGCCTAAACTTGCATGACCAATGTGCCCTTTAATATGCATCATAACACACACAAAAATGAAATGGGGGTTCAAATATATGATTGTAATCACTATCTTGATTTTTTTTATCCCGCCCATGCCCATGAACACCCCTGCCTCCAGAATCTGAGGAAGTAATAAAGAGTTTCATAGCATTTTAAAGATTAAATAGAATAGAATTATTTATTGGCCAAGTGTGATTGGACTTTGGTGCCGATGCTCTCAGTGTACATAAAAGAAAATATATATTGTCAAGAATCTTGAGGTACAACACTTAATGATCGTCACAGGGGGCAAATAAGGAATGAAGAAACAGTCATTATTAATAAAACAAACAATATTAATAAACAAAGCAATTATACTGTAAACATGTGCCATATTTTTCAAAGTATAAGAAGATCTGAAGTATAAGACGCATATTAGTTTTGGGGGAACAAAACAAGAAAATAATCTCCTTCTGCCTACCAGCATCCATTGGTATTCATCAGGCTAGCCTCCTTACAGCAAACAGCCTTAGAAACATAGAAACATAGAAGACTGACGGCAGAAAAAGACCTCATGGTCCATCTAGTCTGCCCTTATACTATTTCCTGTATTTCATCTTACAATTGATATATGTTTATCCCAGGCATGTTTAAATTCAGTTACTGTGGATTTACCAACCACGTCTGCTGGAAGTTTGTTCCAAGGATCTACTACTCTTTCAGTGAAATAATATTTTCTCATGTTGCTTTTGATCTTTCCCCCAACTAACTTCAGATTGTGTCCCCTTGTTTCTTGTGTTCACTTTCCTATTAAAAACACTTCCCTCCCGAACCTTATTTAACCCTTTAACATATTTAAATGTTTCGATCATGTCCCCCCTTTTCCTTCTGTCCTCCAGACTATACAGATTGAGTTCATTAAGTCTTTCCTGATACGTTTTATACTTAAGACCTTCCACCATTCTTGTAGCCCGTCTTTGGACCCCTTCAATTTTGTCAATATCTTTTTGTAGGTGAGGTCTCCAGAACTGAACACAGTATTCCAAATGTGGTCTCACCAGCGCTCTATATAAGGGGATATATGCTGAAGCCTTGTCAGCTTCAGCTTGTTATCGCAGCCTAATTCAGCACAAGCAGCTGATTGGCGGTTGGATCATCCTCCCAGAATACCGTCAATCAGCTGTTTCAGGCTGTAGGGATCACCAAAGCACATTGCAGCCTCCACACGTCAGGTTTTGGCCTCTGGGTGTTGCATTTTTGTCTCATTTCAGGTTGTGGGATTGTCACAGCATATCTCCATCTATCTCTGCCTCCGCAAGTCACATTTTCAGCCTCCACACATCGTTTTTGACCTCTGCGAGTCACTATTTCAGACCATCCCTGCCACCTGGAACCAGATGAAAAAGTGATGCGTGGAGATCAGAAATGGGGTGTGCAGAAAATAAGCTGTATGGAGGCAGGAGGTGGAAATCGGTGGAGATGTGCTGTGACAAATCCCACTGCCTGAAATGGGCTGAAAACATAGTGTGCAAAGGTCAAAAATGGGGCTTGCAGAGGCCAAAAATATGACATATGGAGGCAGCAATCAGCAGCAATGGGCTGTGGTGATTTCTGCAGCCTGGAATTGGGCATTCAGGGGCCAAAAATGGAATGTGCTGAGTCCAAAATGGCCAAAGAGGGGCGCCATAGGCAGGCATGGCCTCAGCAACATTTGCTGCATAAGACACATAGACATTTCCACCCACTTTAGGAGGGGAGTGTGCCTTACACTCTGAAACCTACGCTTCCATAGGCTTTTCCTCCATCAAATCTCAACTAGCAAATGCTCTGTCCTACACATTGGGAAGAAACATAGAAACATATAAACATAGAAGACTGACGGCAGAAAAAGACCCCATGGTCCATCTAGTCTGCCCTTTTACTATTTCCTGTATTTTATCTTACAATGGATATATGTTTATCCCAGGCATGTTTAAATTCGGTTACTGTGGATTTACCAACCACATCTGCTGGAAGTTTGTTCCAAGAAGAATCTGAACTCCAAATACGAACTGAATAATCAAATTATCACAGATACCCACTAAAACCCTCATTGTGCATTGGACAAAATAAATAAATAAATAAATAAAAATAAACAAATTCAAGATTCTGAGTTGTCTCGGCTAAAACATTACCTTTAAAATATTTCAGTCACAGGGAAGATAGAACAGTCCTGCTGCAAGTGCATCAAATCAGATTATTGTGCCAGTTCTTTTAAAAAATGAATATGTATATAGCATGAAATGATGTATGGACCGGTGGTGTTTTGTAAATTGTGCATTGCACAAACAGCATTTAGCTATCAACGTAAATACCTCCCCCCTTACAATTAAGAATAAACAGCTGGCTGTTAATTTAAAACTGGAAGAGGAAATGGTCAGAGTGCTAACATGAATTGCTAGACATAGCTCTTTAGGTATCAAACTCTGGAATTTTAAAAAAAATCCATTAAACAAAGGTTTAAGGATAAATTATTTACAAGATCCATTAAAAAAACATTAGGCAATGTCATTTACAAAAGGAATAGCCGACAAGCCAGGCAATCATATTGTTAGATATTTGCCTTAGTCACCTTAAAATCATAGATGGAAGAAGAAACAAAACAAAGATTTTATTCAGCCCTGGAGTTGCATCTTTTGGAAGAAGTGTTTTTGTGTGTATGTTTCGGTCCAAAAATGCTTAAGCAACAATCCCATTCTTCTTCTTGAGAATCTTAGATGAATTTCAGTGAAGCTAGTACACTTAGTGTAATATACCAACCACACAGAATGAAGCCTCTATAGGCTACTATGCAAACCATTATCTCCCCACTTATGAGAGACTATGGAAGCCGGAGAGGACTTCAGATGCTGTGAAAAGAGGCAGCCCACCTCATGTGGGAAAAACAGGTTTCTTATGGAAGCATGCTTTTCTGTGGCTGCCTGTGTGTTCTGCCTGCTGATACATGATGCACCTCAACTTTGTGTACATTTAGAAAAAAATATTAAGTCCTAGCTTTTTCCTCCAATATTTGCAACCAGTTGAGCGGAGGAGTATTCTTTTAGTTCTTTAATTATCACATTTTGTTGATATTTTATATTTAAAAATGGGGTGGTGGTGATAATGTTTTATGGTTAACTTTTTTCTAGTTTATTGTTTGCTTCTGTTGTATGCCACTCCAAATGACTTAGGCGGCCCAATAAAACCATTAAATCCATCAAACAATCAACCTACAAAATCCCCATCTAAGCTCTCTTGAGCTCTTACTGAAAAGATGGGATATAATATTAACAAAAAATTCAACATGAAATTGTACAATTTGTCTATCAGCTGTATAAAGAACCCTGATATTCAGTTGGTTCCAATGCTTAGGTTAGGGGTATGGAGCAGAGAGCCAGACAACATAGCAGAAAGTGAAGAAGGAATGGTGTGATTAGAATAGAATAGAATTTTATTGGCCAAGTGTGATTGGACACACAAGGAATTTATCTTGGTGCATATGCTCTCAGTATCATATCCTAATACTGTTGCTGTCCTGCACTGAAAAAAGCAGCATGATGTGCCAATGACCTAATTATCCATCACAGATTATGCCATTATTGGTCCTTCAGCCCAGGGGACAGCAAGTTCTTCATCTGTAAGGACAATGAGAGTAGACCACCAGTGTGGATACAACTGTTCTGATTTATGACCAAGGTCCTAGTATTATATGAGAGAGAAAAAATTCTCCCAGTTGCTTTCTTAGCTGTACTTATCATTTATAGGTCTTGATCATTTTTCTATTTTTAAAAAAGCCAAATCAAATTCAGTTCTGTGTCTCAAGCCCCCTTTTTCTTTCTCCTCCAACTTATATGCTACTATACTTTTTTCTTTTTTATCTTTAAATTTTAAGAAAGGTAAGAATTAAGGTAAATGTTTGTAAGAGCAAAGTAAGCATAACAGTTAAATTTCTGTAAGTTGAGGTCTGACAGCGTGGAACCTCAACAAAGGAATATTGCAATAAATATGGAGAGGACCTATCCCTCTCCATACAGTGAAAGTTTATTTCAGTTTTCTTTGTAGTTATTTATTCAATTTACATTTCACCTTTCCACCCAAGTAATCAAAGCAGCTTTGCTGTAAGCATTATAGTAGTTTTGTTAATTGTAGGCAAAATGATGTTTTTGTACAAATTTTAGCTAAAAGGTGGCCAAGGTGTTTTTTAGAATTATCTATCCTCAGTTTCTTTGGCTTCCCATACTTCCACTGCACTCTAAGAGAAATAAAAATAATTCAGCGACCAGGAATGTTTTAGTGGCAAAACTGTGTGACAAATCAAACCACCACAGCAGAGTAGCGACCTTGGGCATCACCAAAAATAAATAAAGTCAAAAAGGTCACTGAAGACATTCTAATGAAATTCTAAATTATACTAAGAGTAAGGTAGAAAAACAGAAAGAAACTACTGTGTGGTAAGAACACTTTTGTAAAATGCTTAGGCAAAGTCTGATACAATATTCATCCCACTAATGATAATAACTAAAAGAGGTTGCTCTAGGGATGACTGTAGGGAAACATTAGAATCACCAGATCCAAAGATATCCCGTTTGCCTCCAGGAACAAAAAAAAACATATTTATTTTTCCTCATGCCTAGCAATCCAATTCCCATCTGGAACCACAATTTATCACAGGTAATCTCGTAAGACATTTGATTAGCAGTCCTAGGCTGCAACAACAGAAGCATAGTATCAAGATCCTTGATATTATCTGTTCTGTCTGGGTCACTCCGGAAGCTATGACCAACCCAAAAAGATAAGCCAGACACACCGGTAGAATCCAAACATAGTTTTATAATGGTAAAGAGAAAAGAAGCCAACAGAAAATGTCCTTACAAATCAGGAAAACACTGGAACTCCAAATAGATACATGAAGGCAATTGTTCATACAGAAACACAGGATCCTTGATGCCAAGACGAGGCTGTTGAGATAACAGACATACACCTCCCACGGGTCTTCAAGACTGCTGGGCCAGGAGCCAGGAACAGAAACACTGAGAGACAATGCAGATAACAGCAACTCCACTCTGATAACACTCCACGCTGCCAAAAGAGTTTGCCTGCCTTATAAACCCTTCCCTGCTAATGAGGACCACACCCTGGTGTTCCTCATTCAACGCTGATAATATTTCTTCAATTGATTTCTCCTTTGATCTATGCGTCTCTGTTGCATACTAATGATAGCTTGTGCTTTGTCATCTAATGACTCCAGAGAATCCAAGCTACTGGCTTGAGAGAGCCCCTCCCCAGGGCTCCCAGGCCTTTCTTCCTCGTCACTTTCCTCTCCGCTCTCATCCTCCCCCGGGCATGGAGCCAGCAGAGACGCAGCTGGTCTTTCATCTGACTCAGACTGAACCACAACACTATCAAGTGTTAGTATTGCTTTTTTCTACACTGGTAAGATCACACTTGGAATATGTGAAAATTGGTATCCAATTTTGATCACCATGATCCCCCCAAAATGCAGAGAATAACAACAAAGATACTTAGGGACTGGAAGCTAAATCAATTGATGAAGAATGGTAAGAACCAAATATGTCTAGTCTAACCAAGAAAAAGACATGTTAGTACTCTTCCAAAATTGTCACAGAAAGGAAGTGGGGTCAACCTATTCTTAAAAGCACCGAGGGTAGAACAAGAAATAACAGATGAAAGCTTATTAGAGCGATATCCAGCCTAGAAATAAGGAGAAATTTCCTGTCAGTGAGAACATTCAGTGGAATGGTTTGTTTTCAGAAGTTGTAGATGTTCCACCACTGGATGTTTTTAAGAAGAGATTAGACATCTTTTTGTCAAGAGCAGTATAGGGTCTCCTGTTTGAGCAAAGGGTTGGATTAGAAGATCTCCAAGATCCTTTCCAATTCCATTATTCTGTAATTCTGTAAATTATCTTACAGATGTTTCAATAACAATTTTCAATTTTTCATCATTATTCCTGTGGTTATATCTGAGAGATGTAGGGGTTTTTTCCTTTATAAAATATAATAATAATAATAATAATAATAATAATAATAATAATAATATATTAGATTTGTATGCCGCCCCTCTCCGAAGACTCGGGGCGGCTCACAACAACGATAAAAACAATATTATACTGGCACAAATCTAATATTAAAAAAAACTAAAAACCCTATCATAATTAAAAACCAAACAGCACATACATACCAAACAAATTATAATAAGCCTGGGGAAAAGGTGTCTCAAATCCCCCATGCCTGGTGGTATAGGTGGGTCTTAAGTAGTTTACGGAAGACAAGGAGGGTGGGAGCAGTTCTAATCTCCGGGGGGAGTTGATTCCAGAGGGCCAGGGCCGCCGCAGAGAAGGCTCTTCCCCTGTGGCCCGCCAGATGCCAAAAGAACTCCTCTTAAAGCCCAACCAAACCTTTTTCAAATCCTGTACCAAAACCTGCCAGTCTTCAAGAAACACCCAATTCACATCAAAAGAAATTATGCCTAATTAATCACTCATGATAAAGTAGCCAGAACTGGTCTTTCCTTTTGCAGCTAACTTTGCCAGTGATCTCACAGAGCATTTTAGAAACAATATTTAAAAGACTGTAAAGTTGAGTAGGAGTAGAAAAGGATGAAGCAGGAATCCATATAGTTAACTCTGTATTTAAGGGTAATTACTTAGCATATGTGATGCCTCAATTGTGCATCAAAAAATTGTCCCAGTTGGTACTGGAGCCTTCATCTCTTTCTTTCTTTCTCTCTCTCCCTCTCTCATTTTCAATGTTTTAAAAAAGATTTTATTTTCCCGTCTTGTGGAGGGGGGGTGTTGTTTTTTGTTTTTGTCAAGGAAAAAAACTTTTTTTTCCACCTCGCTCCTGCATGACAAGGGAACAGATGGCAATTTAAGGGGAGAATTTATGAGAGGCACAATCTTAATGTTGCATAAAGAAAAGAGAGAGACTCGCATCAAAACCACTGACAAATGCACTCGCTAATATTAATGCACTTCCCATTCATCCAATATGCTTCCTAATTGCTTTTCTGTACATAATAATGTGGCACCTGCTGCTCAGCATTGCGGGCGCATCAGGATCCCTCCAAAGTCAAACAGCTCCCGCAACTGGTCTTCTCCCAGTGATAAATGTAGAGCACTGTATCACACACAGTTCCTGTCAGTCCTGTAATTAAAATTTTATACTTACAGAAAAAGATAGTAAACAATTGGTCTTTAAATGGATTCACAAGAGGAACTCTTGTTACAGCCAACTTTCTAATTAGCATGCATCGCAGCTTACTAATATATCCATGACAAGAGTCTAGAAAGAATTTGGGCTGGGGAGTAAGATGTAGAAATTTGGGGTTGCTTTCTTTGTTGCTTTTGCACGTCAGTGCTCACCAGGCCGAACCAGCAGTGAAAATCAGCCCCCAATCACCCCATTCCTTTTGGAACTGTCAAAGTTACAAGGGGGTCTTGTCTTCAGGCAATGCCTTCTATTGCCTTCTACGAGACTAGACTTTCAATCCTGGGCCTAGAAAGCCTAGAACTAAGACGCCTTAAGCATGATCTAAGTATTGCCCACAAGATCATATGCTGCAACGTCCTGCCTGTCGGTGACTACTTCAGCTTCAACCACAACAACACAAGAGCACACAACAGATTTAAACTTAATATTAACTGCTCCAAACTTGACTGTAAAAAATATGACTTCAGTAACCGAGTTGTCAAAGCGTGGAACTCATTACCGGACTCCATAGTGTCATCCCCAAACCCCCAACACTTTACCCTTAGATTATCTACGGGTGACCTATCCAGATTCCTAAGAGGTCAGTAAGGGGAGAGTGCAAGTGCACCAGAGTGCCTTCCGTCCCCTGTCCTATTTCTCTCCTATATCTCCTATTCCTTTCTTCTATTCCTATATCTCTTCTTCTATTCTTCCATCGATATGTTCTATTACTATATCTTCTTTTCTATTATTTCTTAGATATATTTTACTATGAGTATCTCCTCTATAACCTTCATCATGTATTTTACTATGTGTGTGTGTATATATATATATATATATACCCACTAAAACTCTCATTGTGTATTGGACAAAATAAATAGATAAATAAAAAATATTGGGAATGGGGGTGGGCATATATCTGAAATATGTTCAGAAGCTTCAATGTTTGCATGATACCAAGATGATACTAAGATTTGAATTTTTAAAGCTCAAAGTGGGTATACTTCTGATCAACTTGAAGGATTTTAAAAGATTACCTATTTCAGGTTAGCAGAAGAGGCCTTTCTTCATGATGCCACAAATTTCACAGGACTGTTTATTTAACATGTAAAAACAGAACTTTTCCCCATTGAACCAAACCGTAAAATGCATTTACTTGTCACCCATGCTTTTCTTTTTCAGGACATGAATCAAGATATTCCTCTTCAGCAAGTCTATGTATTATTATATGTATTAATTATATTTTATTTTGCTTTTGGTCTTTAACTGCCTTGAATTTTCAGTGGGTAGAAGTATTGTGATCTAGAGGAAGAACATCAGCAAACTGCTTGCATTCAAAAACTGCCATGTTCGTTTTGCTAAAGCAATTGATCCCCAAGATTGATCTCATGAATGGTTCTTAGAGCAAGAAGCTGAAATTTAGGACCTTCGTTGGACAGAGGAAGCATCATTATCTCTACAATTCCAATTAAGTAGGCTATAAACACATTGGGAAACAGGAAACAGCACTGTCCACCCAAAAGAAGTTCAACATTTTGGGGAACTATTAAAATTGATAGAGCTGCAGAAGGGATGCTGAATGGTGAATTTTTTATAATGAAATACATTGCAGTTCCTACATCTGATAATGATGGAAAACAGTCTCCATTAGGTTCCTGTTATATTTTTTCCAAAGAATCTATGGAATAGATGAAAATGTAACTCCCTTTTTATGACCCTTTAATTCCTTAATTTGGAGTTTACTGGATGGAGTTGAGCATTTACTGAATGGTGCCTTCCTGATGCGACAAAAATGATAACAATAAATCCATATAATTCAATCATGACAACTCTAGATGGCAATAGTTCTTGGGTCTGAGCAGAGATTATTTGACCTTAGCTTAGAGAGATATGCAATTTCATCTTTTATTATTAGTTTGATGAGGGACCCCTGGAAATTTCAGAGTAATATTAATAGATTGAGAAGTTGAAAAAATGTTCAGGAAGAGGATAATGGCAAACCAATGGTGTATCATAGTAAGAAAAGCATGATACAGAATGTTCTTTTGCAAATCATTAAGAACCAAGCTCAACATAATGGCAATTAAGGTTCCGCCCCCTGCCTTTTTTAATATGGACAGTGTTGGGGATTGAAGTAAGATGAGCCCATTAAAGGAAGTAAAATGAATTGAATATTTGCCTCAACAATGAAAAGAAAAAAAAATGGGAATAATTTTGGCTATGCAAAAGCAACTTATTCAAACTAATGCAATCATGCCAGAATTTTTTTAAAAATCATCAAATGATTCAAAATGCAAATTGGTCAAAGAAGCAGGAGAAACCCAGCTCATGCAAAAAGATTGCACAAACTGATTATAAACAAAGAAATAACACAGTTACTGAAATGATTTACTGGAATATCTATAGAAATTACTAGCTGCCTTAGGAAAAATTGGGGAGAACAATGTTGAAAATGTAGTCAAAAATGAGTGTGTAAAAATTTGTGGGGTTTCTGAAAACAGATTGATAAACCTCATCTTATAACACACAATATATAACTCTGATTGAAAAGAAGAAAGTGTGGATAGTTGATGTGGCAATTCCAGAGGGTAGTAGAAGACAAAGAATTGAAAATAATAGAATAACAGAGCTGGAAGGGACCTTGGAGGTCTTCTAGTTCACCCCTCTGCTTAGGCAGAAAACCCTATGGCATTTCAGACAAAAGACAATCAAAATCTGAAAATTGAAATTGAATTTATGGCATAAATTGGCTGTGATAGTCCCAGTGGTTATTGGCACATTAGGTGCCAGACAAAAGAATCTCGAATGGCACTGAGAAAATCTGCACACTGAGAAAATTTATATCTGTCAATTGCAAAACACCATACTGCTTGGACCACATATACTATATAATATGCCAACACATTATAACATGCTAAGTTCTTAGGAAGAACTTTATGAGTATGAAGATCAACACCAAATAAACAATTGCAGCTGTGACTTCAGATAGTTGTGAACTGTTATTATTAGTAGTAGTACAGTGTTCCCTCGATTTTCGAAAAGTCTATACCACAGTTTTTCAAAAACATTAATTAAAAAATACATTTTTCCCTATACCACGGTTTTTCCCGCCCGATGACGTCATATATCATTGCCAAACTTTCATCCGACTTTAAATAAATATTTTTTAAAGAAACTTTAATAAATAAACATAGTGAGTAATAATCTAAATGGTTGCTAAGGGAATGGGAAATTGTAATTTAGGGGTTTAATGTGTTAAGGGAAGGCTTGTGATACTGTTCATAGGTAAAAATAGTGTATTTAGTTCCGCATCTCTACTTCGCGGAAATTCGACTTTCGCGGGCAGTCTCGGAACACATCCCCCGCGAAAATTGAGGGAACAATATAATGCCATTGAATACCATTCAACTCATTTGATGTTACAGCAGTCCTCAACTTACAAGCATAACTGAGTCCAGAATTAGGGTCGTATACCGTTCTGATCACAATTCAAGGCATCAGTTGACTGAATTGGGAGTTATGCCTATTTTTTATACAACAGTCATTAATTAAGCAAATGTCATTGTCATTAAGCAAATCCTTGTGTGTGTCCCGCCACACACATTTTTGTTGCAAACTTGATGTAAATGCTGGAAACCAATAAAATGTTGCAAATGTGACTATGGAATGCTGCAAATTTCTGTAAACATGAGTCAGTTGCCAAGCAACCAAAACGTGATCATATGACCATATATGTGTATACTGCTACTGTAACTCTGAAAATGGCTTCTGTTTAGTTCTCAGGAGATCTAAGGTAATGGAAGCAGGGTAATTGCAGAGCCCAAGTCAGGAGGGAAGTAAAGGAGAAAAAAAACCCCAAGCAATTTCTCTCCAATGCCTGACCCATTCTTGCTCTTTCCCATACTGGGTGGAGAGACTGGAGAGGAAGGGATTATTATTATTATTATTATTATTATTATTATTATTATTATTTATTAGATTTGTATGCCGCCCCTCTCCGCAGACTCGGGGCGGCTCACAACAATAACCAGAACAATGTAAAAAACAAATCTAATAATTTAAAAAACACTAAAAACCCCATTATTAAAAGCAAACACACACACAAACATTCCATGTATAAACTGTATAGGGCCGGGGGAGATGTGTCAGTTCCCCCATGCCTGATGACAAAGATGGGTCTTAAGAGCTTTACGAAAGGCAAAGAGGGTGGGGGCAACTCTGATATCTGGGGGGAGTTGGTTCCAAAGGGTCGGGGCCGCCACAGAGAAGGCTCTTCCCCTGGGTCCCGCCAAACGACATTGTTTAGTTGACGGGACCCGGAGAAGGCCAACTCTGTGGGACCTAACTGGTCACTGGGATTCATGCGGCAGAAGGCGGTCCCGGAGATATTCTGGTCCGGTGCCATGAAGGGCTTTATAGGTCATAACCAACACTTTGAATTGTGACCGGAAACTGATCGGCAACCAATGCAGACTGCGGAGTGTTGGTGTGACATGGGCATATTTAGGAAAGTCCATGATAGCTCTCGCAGCTGCATTCTGCACGATCTGAAGTTTCCGAACACTTTTCAAAGGTAGCCCCATGTAGAGAGCGTTACAGTAGTCGAGCCTCGAGGTGATGAGGGCATGAGTGACTGTGAGCAGTGACTCCCGGTCCAAATAGGGCCGCAACTGGTGCACCAGGCAAACCTGGGCAAACGCCCCCCTCGCCACATCTGAAAGGTACATAATAGAGAACACACTAAGCTGTTTGCTTACTACACTCATGGATGCTGGGCTACCAATGCATTTCTTTCCATGTGTATTCCTTCTTCTGTACTTGCTCACACTCTTCTAATCCCTTTGTCACCAATAAATGTAAACACAAATTTTATTGCTTCTCTTCTTAATAAGTGCTGAATGAGCATGCCACAAGGCAAGGAAGCAGTTTGGAGGCAAACAAAAATCAAAGGTGTGAAAGTGATTAGTCTTGTTAGTTTCAAGTTAGCTATCCCTGAATTAAGCTGAAATTCAAAAAGGACTGGCCAAAAGAAAAGAACAGCCATGGTATGCGATTTCCCAGTTAGCAACAATGTCCCTTAACAATGGGGTTTCTGATTCCAATTGAAGTCCCTAAGCAAGGATTACCTGTATATTAATATTAGGTTTCAGCAAATTGGCTGCTTTAAAGAGGTGCTTGCCTACAGGGGCATAGAAAATTAGCAGTATGTCTAAATGCTGTAAAACATTGCATAGAACTCTCCTGTTCCATTTGATGAAGGGTAAAGCCGGGTCCTATGTGTCTTGATTAGATTTTTTGGCTCAACTTCATAAGCTTTGCCGCACATCTCAAAGCAAAGTAATATGATTGCCTTGCTCTCCTATTTATGAGTGCAGCTTCACCATGTTCCTTCAAAGAGAGCATACTGTAGAATACAGACAAATGGGGGGGGGAACTCTTTCAGAAATCTGTTTCAGTTAATATTAAGCTAAACGCTTAATAAGGATAAAGGATTTATTATAAAAGGTAGAAATACTTCTTAGCTGTTTGCAATTATTTAAGAAATGTATATGCTGCTTCTCTCAGCTCTCTGCCACATGGCTGGTTAAAAGAAGTTGCCTTGAGTATGCAAAACTATTTCTGAGCTTGCTTTGAAGATAAAACAGTTGAGAAAATATACCAATTGTTCTAAAGCGGGTTTCCACAATTCAGTGTCCGCTAGATATATTAGCGTTTTTGCTCCAGGCTGACTGAAAATTCCTGAGATTACAACCAGAGCAGGACCACATGAAAGTAGGACGGGAAAGCGACCCTAAACTTCCCAGACAGTGGTTTATATAAAAACTAGCTGATACCCATGCTTCGCTACGAAACTATGTGATGGGGCTTGATAAATTAATACTGAAAACTTGAAAATTAATGAGTACTGTGGTGGAACACTGTGCCCATCAGCTGGGATCACCGGCAAGCAGCGGAGAGCCAGGATTGCCATCAGAGCCGGCAGGCACACCCCCATTTAGCTGTGAAGTCGCAGCAGCTGGGTGGATGGTCTCCTTGCCATTCGGGATCACCGCCAAAGCCAGCAAACATCCCATCAGTTCTAGAGCGGTAGCAGCAATGTGGGCGATCTCTATGCTGGGACAGCTAGGTTGAGATCTGCCCACACCGAGGATTTCCCTTTCCAACTGGATTGCTTGAAAAATACCAGGAACCAGAAAAATACTAGAGAGAGGGGGAGGAGGGAGGGAGGGAGAGAGAGAGAGAGAGAGAGAGAGAGAGAGAGAGAGAGAGAGATCAACCTTAACAGCAAGGCAGGGGGTGCAAGGTGGCAGGAGAGCAAGAGTGGCGGGCAAGCAACATGCCTTAGTAAGGGCCATTTCCCCCATCCCTGGAAAGTAGTTGGGGGCATAGTTCCCTGTAAGCTGAGCAGTGAGCAATGGCTCACTTAAAAATCATCATCAACTCAGAGTTTTTCAAACCTGCCCAGAAGCCGAGAGGGAAAGAGTGAGAAGGAAAGAGTGCCGCCCAGTCCCAAAGGGACTGCCGCTCAGATACTATACTTTTCCGCCCACCCCCCAAAAAAATTAGAGGGAACACTGGTTGGGGGCTTATTTTTTTGGGGGGAGGGACTTATTTTAGTGCATGCCTTGAAAATTCCCATTGGGCTTAATATCAGGACATGTCCTATTTGGGGGAAAACACGGTAGTTAAAAAAGGGACTGTATCATTTCATTAGAGATGGTAAGTTAAGTCTCTGTTACAGATGAGGATATAATTTGCATAGCGTAGACTTTCAATTCGTCTCTCAGATGAATTGCTCAGGACCTCCCTGTAAACAACATTCCTGGGTTTGCCATCTGGCTGGAGGATGACCAGGCTGCCAGGTGAACTGACTCTGGAGCATGCCATATAGAATTGGCCATGGAAGAAACAGGCAGCTTCCCTTTTCCTGTGTTGTTTTGTCTCTTTTTCCCTTTAACTGGTGTTACACTAGAAGGAATATATTTGTCTGAACTGAGGAGGAAAATAAGAGGGGAAAATATGCCTCTTCTTACCAGCATCCATTGGTATTCATCTGGTTAGCATCCAGTTACAGAGAGCTGAGGATTGTTTGGAAACTCAAAGAGCATTTGCTCTGTCAGCAAGAAGTAGACATGGCATAGCTTAACTGGTCTGTAGTAAAGCTGCTTGCTGCTATGAAAGCAAAAGGGAAACTGAAACCCTCTGCTTGTGTTTTGTATTTGGATCAGATTTCTTTTCAGGTGGGGAGGTGGGAGTAGAACTCAGCATCAGAGCTTCATTTTGAAAAATTCTTTCTTTGTGAGCACCTAGAAGGCAAGAGGAACATACATGACAAATTTTAAGTTTGTAGGCTTTACCGTTCTGGATTCCCCTTTTTATTTACTACAGCTATTGCAGGTGCTGCTTTATAATCAAGATGAATCAACAAACCACCTAAAAAATTACTGTGATCCCAGTCACAGTCATGGAAAGAGGGGGAAACAGCAACAACTCAAACCATTCTTTGTATTCATCTTTAGATGTAAAATTTCATGTCTCTCACACCTCAGTGCTGACAGGTCCTTTTTAAGGAAAGCTCAAATATGAAAGGAATTACATTCCTTTGTAAATAACAGGGAGTGGTACCAAGCCTGTATTTCTTTTTCTATAATGTTTTTTAACACTTGCACCTTAGACTCGCTCACAGCAGGAGCCTTATATTGTAATGCAGATTTCCTGGGCTCTCTAGAATATCCTAGCTTCTTTTAAAGCCACCCTGGTAATGTATGTGAGCAAGGGGGGAAGTGTCAGACATCAATTCTATTAAGCCCACTTTTATATTAAAGCAACTCACACAACCTACACCTTTTGAAACATAACTGCTAGTATATTAGAATTATTTCCAATGAATCTAATTAGTTTTTCATTGTTTTAACCTAAGTGTACTATCATACCTTGTTCTTTAGTACTTGGTGCACCGTGAAAAAGGAAAGCATTGTCTTTTTCTATCTTTTTTTTCAAAGAAAGCTAATTACAAAACCTCTTTTAACATATAATGGAGGCAGAAGCCTATTAGAAGGTTCTTCCAAGTCTGAGTGGGGAAAAATCAGTGTGATTCCTTGAAGACACTTATTTATTTATTATTTATTTGTTTGTTTTGTCAAGTACGTATTGGTGGCATACAAAGATATAACAATATTTATATATATGATATTAGTAAAAGAGAAACGTTAGGACAGGAGATAGAAGGCACGCTGGTGCACGTATGCACACTGCAAACTTTGTTTTATATATACATATTTGTAATGTTGTGAATTGCAGATAAGCCTTTTTGACAAAACCTTGCAACCTGCCTCCCAGAAAGGCAGCTCAGTAGTTAAATATTTCTGAGAAATTTCTCTTATTTTCTTTGCTGGGGAGATTGGGTAAAGGTAGGTCACCTTAGGGATGGGCATCAGGTGTGCTTCACTGTCCTGCCTGAATCCCTAGATGTCTCGTGCCACATTGAACAGCTGATGATCAAAAGGCCAGCTTGGTAATGTCCAATGCACCTCACGTGCCCTTCCCAACATATGTCTCAGTTGCCTTCAAATATCCTACCTTGCAAATGAATAAAGCTTTCCATGAATTTACAGTGGAGATAATAAATCACAAATCTGAATAATAATAATAATAATAATAATAATAATAATAATTATTATTATTATTATTATTATTATTATTATTATTATTATTTATTAGACTTGTATGCCGCCCTTCTCCAAAGACTCGGGGCAGCTCACAGCATACAATACAAACAACAATATGTATACAAATCTAATTAGTTAAAACTATAAGCTAAGATCCCATTACATTAAAAAGCAGTCAATTAACTCAGTGACATCCACACATAACATTTAATGGTCAGAGAAGAGGGGTGTGGTCTAGCTGCCCCATACCTGGTGACATAGGTAGGTCTTAAGGCTCTTGCGAAAGACGAGGAGGATGGGGGCAGTGCAAATCTCTGAAGGGAGCTGATTCCAGAGGGCCAGGGCCACCACAGAGAAGGCTCTTCCCTAGGTCCCACCAGACGACATTGTCTGGTCAACAGGACCTGGAGAAGGCCAACTCTGTGGGACCTAATCGGCCGCTGGGATTTATGCGGTAGCAGGTGGTCCCGTAAGTAATCTGGTCTAATGCCATGTAGGGCTTTATAGGTCATCACCAACACTTTGAGTTGTGTCCAGAAACCAATCGGCAGCCAATGCAGTCCGCGGAGTGTTGGAGAAACATGGGTATATCTGGGGAGACCCATGACCACTTGTGCGGCCCCATTTTGCATGATTTGAAGTTTCCGAACACTCTTCAGAAGTAGTCCCATGTAGAGAGCATTGCAGTAGTTGAACCTCGATGTGATAAGGGCATGAGTGACGTTATTTATGCATATCTGTATAACTATAGTCCACTTCGTTACATGTAGAAAGGTAGGGTGCCAGGGAGGGAGATGAACTCCCAGGCTCCTATTGGGATATTTGTATAGGGATAATTCAAATTCTAACATTCTTCATTCTAATTCTAACATTGATTTGAAATTTTATTTTAAGTGAAATTTTGGGACATATTAACTCAGTGCTTCTCAAATAGCAGGGTGTGCGCCCCAGGGGGGGGGATGCAAAGCGATACTGGGAAGGCATTTGACCCCAGGGAATGTGCTTTTTTATCTCGCAGGAATAGGACACACATCATCATCACCATCATCATCATCATCACCATCATTGTTATGTCCGGGAGTACCAACGACAGGAGATGCCTAGAAAGGCTCCATACAGGAAGTGTTATGAGAACAGGAAAGGGCACCGGGAGAGGGGCGGTAACCTAGCGACTGGGGAAAATAAGGGACAATCATTGGTTCGTTCCTCAGCCAGCTGGTAGTTAAATAGGGAAACCCTGAGGAGGTTTGACAGTTGAATACTGACTGTTGTATTAACGTTATGTTTATGTTGGAATAAAGCAGTTCAAGCAAAGCCGCAATTACGTGTCTGAATCTATACAAAGCCACTTCATTGGCGACGAGGATGGGATACGAACCCACGCGTGCAAAGAACAATGGATTAGCAATAAGGAAACAGTCAAATCTGGCCACATATGAATCCCATGTTTCACTCTTAGGGTTGAAAGGCAGAAAATTAAGTTGTGTAGACATCATTCCTTTTATTTAACTTAATTTCTTAGATTGTGTACTTGCGTGGAAATCCTCGTCGCCAATGAAGTGGCTTTGTACAGATTCATCATTTATTAGATTTGTATGCCGTCCCTCTCCGTGGACTCGGAGCAGCTCACAACAAAATAACACAGTATGTATAACAAATCTAACATTAAAAAACCCAACATTAAAACCATGCAACACAATCATGCCACGCATAAACTATATATGCCTGGGGGTATCTTACCTGACACTTGTACTGGTACCTCCATCATGTTCCTCGGCGTTGTGTCCAGGGCAGCCCATTCTAAAAGAACATGTCTCACGAGTTCGGTCAAACTTCTCAAACTGGTGAAATATTTTCTTTTAGAATGGGCTGCCCTGGACATAATGCCCTGGAATGTGACAGAGGTACTGGTACAAGTGTCAGGTAGGATACGTGTCTCGTGGCCCAGCCAGACACCCACAAATTCAGTGAAGGACTTCACTTACTTTTTCCTACTGGTATGGGATCCCGACGCATGTGCAGAGGCAAAAAGAGGGCAAAAATTGTTGAAATCTCATGTGCGCAAGCATCCTCATGCAAGATCCCATGCAGAGGCATGTGCACACATGTTGGGTGCATGCGTGGCTGGACCAGCCTCTGGAACCCATAAAAAAATGCTAACAGATCACCAATCCCATCCGTACCAGATGGGGCCCATCACTGCCCAAATTGCACCCCACCATAAGACACATGTCTTGCAAGAAGAAATTACTTATTTGGTAAATTTGAATACGTAATTTTTTCACAATGCCCCTAAGCTACAGAAAGACTTTTGTGGTTCCTAAACTGTGTACCTAATAGATCCATTTATTGAGTAGTGAAATATCTCATGGTCACATCCTGTGAGTTTGCTGTGACATCCTGGGGTTCCAAAGCATACAATTTGGGAACCATGGGACTAGACTATCAAGCTGCTTTAATTCTATTTATAAAAGCCAAGCAGGAATGTGTGAAACCCATATGACATTTCCAGGAGCATCAATATGTAGGTTCAAAAGTAAAAATGTGAACTGTAATTAAATCCCATTGTGCATTGCATTTTCTTGAAAGTCAGGCGGTAGGGAAAGCAAGTAGGATGCTTGGCTGCATAGCTAGAGGTATAACAAGGAGGAAGAGGGAGATTATGATCCCGCTATATAGAATGCTGGTGAGACCACATTTGGAATACTGTGTTCAGTTCTGGAGACCTCACCTAAAAAAGATATTGACAAAATTGAACGGGTCCAAAGTTGGGCTACAAGAATGGTGGAAGGTCTTAAGCATAAAACGTATCAGGAAAGACTTAATGAACTCAATCTGTATAGTCTGGAGGACAGAAGGAAAAGGGGGGACATGATCGAAACATTTAAATATATTAAAGGGTTAAATAAGGTCCAGGAGGGAAGTGTTTTTAATAGGAAAGTGAACACAAGAACAGGGGGACACAATCTGAAGTTAGTTGGGGGAAAGATCAAAAGCAACATGAGAAAATATTATTTTACTGAAAGAGTAGTAGATCCTTGGAACAAACTTCCAGCAGACATGGTAGATAAATCCACAGTAATTGAATTTAAACATGCCTGGGATAAACATATATCCATCCTAAGATAAAATACAGAAAATAGTATAAGGGCAGACTAGATGGACCATGAGGTCTTTTTCTGCCGTCAGACTTCTATGTTTCTATTTATATAGGAATGGCTTCTCAGTAGGTTTGGATCCACAACCAAACAAGATAGACACAGACTTCAATGGATAATTAGAACTGCAGAAAAAACAATTGCTACCAACCTGCCTTCCATTGAGGACTTTATACTACACAATATAAAAATGATGTTATAGGGCATTCCACAACTGGACACAAGGACAGTTTTTTCCCTATGCCAGTGATGGTGAATCTGTGGAATGTGGAGCCATATCTGCTGGCACATGAGCCATTGCCCTAATTCAGCTCCAAAATGCATGTGTGTGCCGGCCAACTGATTATTGGTTTGCATAGAGGCTCTGGGAAGCCATTTTTGGCTTCCAGAGAGCCTTCAGGGGGATGGGGAGGGTCTTTTTTACCTTCCCCCGGCTCTAGGGAAGCCTTTGGAGCCTGGGAAGGGCAAAACACGAGCCTACTGGGCCCACCAGAAATTGGGAATCAGGCTGTTTCCAGCCTCCAGAGGGCCTCTGGGGGTGGGGAAAGCTGTTTTCGCCCTCCCCAAGCATTGGGAGTGGGCACTTGTGCATGTGTGATACTGCACACACATACTCTTTCAGCACCTGAGGAAAAAAAAGGTTCGCCATCACTGCCCTTTGCCATCACTGCTAAAAGACTAATTCCCACAAAATTGTCAAAACTATTTACTAACACTGTATTACTATTATTCTTCTCATCCTTCCTATTACCTATTTCCTTTACTAATTACTATAATTCTGTTGTGTGTATCTTTACTATTTATATTGGGTGTTTTTGTTTCCTAGTATGATTTATGTTGATTGCTTGTTTAGTGTCCTATGACTATCACTAAGTGTTGTATCTTATGATTCATGATTAATGTATTTGTGACTATGGTCATGATTTATCACTTATATCTTTTATGTACACTGAGACCTTATGCACCAAAGACAAATTCCTTGTGTGTCCAATCACACTTGGCCAATAAAGAATTCTATTCTATTCTCTTCTCTTCTATTCTATTTATTTTTAAAAACCTCTAATTTGAGATTGTTGTTTTACCAAAGCAATGTACACTGAAAGGTTAAAATGGGAAACTGTTCATATACAAAATGTCCTCTTTAGCTTTGAAAGCATTTTTGGCTAAAATACCTCCACTTTTGCCCTTTCAATGATTATTTTTATTTTAAAGCAGCTCTCATTTAAATCAATTCAAACTAATTCAAAAGGCAGTAACCCTGTGGGCATCATATAATCCTAAAATTGACATATTGGTCTCTCTTGAAAGAATATGATAATATGAACCTTTGCCAAGTTATCGGCATATTGAATGAAAATGTTGACCAAACTGCAAACAAATGTTTTAAAAAGTTAAGAAAACAAGAGCATGGGCCAAGAATAAAAGATCCATTGATGTGTCCTCAATTGCAAAGAAAAAACTTTACTTGTCTCTAATCAATTGTTTTACTGTTTCTACTTTTTCAGTCACATACCGTGTTTCCCCGAAAATAAGACACTGTCTTATATTAATTTTTGCTCCAAAGGTTGTGCTACATCTTATTTTCAGGGGGTGCCTTATATTTCTAAAATAAGACAAATTCACAGGCAGAAAAGCTGACACCCCCAAAGAAAGTGTACCGTACGGTACACTGATTACAGTACGGTACCTGTCAGTATGGCACACACACACACCAACGACGGCACTTATATGGTACAACAGTATACTCCTATATAGCTTCCGGCCACCAGAGGAACTACAGTCTACGCACTGTAGTGGAGACTGTAATGGTGGTGAGGCAGCAGCAGACTATGTCTGCTGTACTGGACGGTACAAAGCAATGGAAGGGGCCAGCAGGGGACGCCACATTATTACGGTACCGCTATGAACAGCTTTGAATGGTACCGTATGTTTTTCCACTGTACCATATGTAAACTTGACTACGCCTTATTTTTGGGGGGTGCCTTATATTAGCAAATTCTGCAAAACCTCTGACATGCCTTTCTTTCGGGGTACGTCTTATTTTCGGGGAAACAGGGTAATATTTTGAATATATAAAGGAAGGAAAGACAGAACTGGGCAAGATGGCTATATCACAGCTTAACATGTTAGATCAAATTTCAAACAACATGAGCCTTTCTAAATTTCATATAAGAATTTCCTGTTCAGAGTTAGGAGAGAGTTTATTAGAGAGATGATGATTGGAGAAAAATCATCTGGACTTTCTCTTGGGATATTTGTAAACAGGTCCTCCTTGTGCTTTGTTTTTACCTTAAACACTACAGTCAGTGTTACAAAATAGGGAAGTGAAATGAAACTATCCTCCTTGGAGAGACTGATGTAGCTTTCTCAGTCAAAGAGAATGCTCTATTCTGAAATTATCTAATTGCTATGTCCACTCTTCTAAATGGAATAATAAAGATGCTGCTTAGTTTTTGCCAAATTGGATTTTTGTATAAATGCAAATATTAAAGAGTTAGTGTGGGGGGAGGCTGAATTTTATTTATTCAGACCTCTCAACAAGGGGTTATTTCATTAAATGCTTTAGCAGGCCCTATAAAGCTATATCAAAACTATGTTTTGAGATGCAATCCCTCAGCCTGTTTTACAAGATGAGGATAAAATGGAAGAGGAACCAAATCATTCATTCTTTCAGTTATTATAGGAAAAGTAGTATAGCACTGTAGCAAACTCATTTGTCAAGCACATGTTGGGAAAAATCTACTCTAACACTGGGAAGCAATATCAAGTCAGATAACAAATTGGTTGTTACTTCCAGAACACCTTTGAATGATAGCTTTTCAGTAATCATTCAATTCTTAGCTTTTATGTACATCAATTCATTTTTCCTTTTATTTTAAAACAAAAAGTCTTCAATTTTTTTACCGCTGGATGATGTGATACAACCTCATGATTGTGTATATGAATACCCAAGTCCATAAATACAGCATATTTAGCTTAGTCCAAGAAAATGCTACCTCTAACTCTCCCACAATTTGAACAATGCTGTTACTTAGAGATAATCTCTGCTGCAATCAGAGAAATAAGTTTCCAGTAAATATGAAGAGGATCTGAATTTAAGCGCTGTGCTGGGATGCTAAATTCCATAGTCTGACTTCCCACAAAGCTAATCAACACAAACTTGCAACAGACCACTTTCTCATCCCTTGTCCCCTAAAGCCTTCAGGACTGGAGGGAATGGGAAAAATAGGAGAAGATGCGTGTTTCTGGGCATGATAAAATGCCTTTTTGGAGCTCAACCAAATTTCCCTTTTGCCACTGTAACCATAAAGCATAGCTTCAATATTTAATGAAATGCTTATGTTGCTGCACCTGGATACATTGTCAGCCCTTGTTCCCTTGTGGGTCATTACTGCAGCCATCTGAAAGGGGGACAAACTGTTCATTGATGGCAGTAATGTGTGTCTTGAAGACTTGAAAGCAACAAAACAGCAGGAGGCAAAGTTGCGTTAGTTCTGATCTTAGGAAGCTGTTCAGCCAGTGTGTGTGTGGAGGGGAGGGGGAGTAGAGGAGAGAAACATCATGTTCGCCATACTGGAGGTGATCTAGTTACCCATAAATCTGGAAGTCAAAACTTATGCATGAGATCCAAGTTGGCTGCCTTCACTCTCATTTTGCCCTCTTGGTTCCAGAGAGCCAGCGAGAGCTCTATGTCAACAAGAGAAAAAGAAGCACCAAATCGTGCAATCGCTGCTAATGATCCAATGCATCAATAGCTCAAACTATAACAACAAGCAGATGTCCTAAGTTGATATAGACTTCCCTGGGATTTTAACTGGGAAAACATGTCTTTTCAGAGACATTTGTCTTTTCTTTCCTCATGAGGGATCTGCTAAACCCTGGCAGTGTTTTCTGTGTGCATACAACAAATGGACAACCTTCCCTCTGCACACGTTCATCCCTCCCCCAAACACATACACACTTTCACCACAACTAATGGAATTTAATTACCTTAGTGGTATTAATCATCTGTACAGTAGAACAAAGTGTATTTTATTACCACTTTTAAGGGTTATTGGCACAGTTATTTCAAATGAACTGTCAAACTCCATTACGTGTCAAGAATGCCAGGTTTGAAATTCTGAAGCACAGTTGGGGGAAAATGTCTTTCTTTCTTTCTTTCTTTCTTTCTTTCTTTCTTTCTTTCTTTCTTTCTTTCTTTCATTTCTGAAAGAAACAGGAACAGCAATATTCACAAAAGATAATTATTCTAGGGCTGAGGAAAATTATCTTTCCTAAATTCTCCATGCAGATTATAGTTAGGCAAATGTTAAGGGGGAAAGATGGATTCAAATATTCTTTTGAAATTCTCCTGATCGGACACTAAAAAGGATTATTTTCCGCAAAATGTTCCCCCATTTAACTATTTATTGTTTTTGGTAAAGGAAGAATAGTAAATATTAAATAGAAAAAGAAAGGGAGGTGACCAAAATTATAGCTTCCTTTTAATAATTTTAGACACAATAAAACTACAGTAGATCCACAGTTTAAATCCTCCCATTTCAAACTAAGGAAGGAGTGCTGAAAATGTATCACTTTTCTGAATACAGAACATAGCTTATCTCTTTGCAATAAAGTAATTCATGCCAAAACAATGTATCGATATTCATATATCACCCTTAATCCATAATGTAGCTAATTAACCATAGTTTATGGCTCAAATATGCTGTAATGGCAACTTCCTATAGTTCATGCAAATGGTTAACTTAGTTGTATCAATAATACAATTCTCCATCAAGTCTGGTGAAACTCAAAAGACAATATTAACAAATGGAATCTTTTATCTAAAGCATTTTTTCTTCTTCAAGCAGATACAAAAAGCCATATGGATGGGCATTATCAACAACTTAGCAAGTGGACTGGGTATTCTGGAGATTAGTGCAAGATTGGAAGATGAGAAACGACCCGCACTCTTGTGATTTGTTGTTGAAACTCGCTATGAGCTTGCTGTTGCTTAATATAAAGGTCAATTCTCTTTCTTGCTTTGCTAAAACTATTATTTATTTATTATTTATTTATTTATTACTTAGATTTGTATGCCACCCCTCTCCGAAGACTCGGGGCGGCTCACAACATGTGGAAACAAATCATAAATAATCTGACAATTTAAAATATTTAAGATTTAAGAAAGACCCCATATACTAACAGACATACACACAAGCATACCATATATAAATTATATAAACTCTTTCTCTCACAACATTAATAAAAAGAAACAACAACCCCAGGATGGGTGGAACAATTTGCTTCACTTCTTTTAATACAGCAACCACACAGCAATAAAGTCCAGGGTATACATTTCATTCAGATAAAGCTCTTTTAGGGCCACAGAGAGCATCAGGTTGCTGCTTCTATCTTGTGATGTTCTTGCAACATTTATCTCCCTGTAACACATGCTCGTCTGTGTTTACTTATCTGAAAATGACAGCAAAAAGATGATCTTCTCCTGGCTCATAGGATGACCCTGGCCGCACACATGCTGCTGGCTAAAGTGCTGTCTGTGACAATGACAGAGTCAGAAACAGAGAGCAACCTATCTGAAAATTATGTATCTATTACATGTCAGATAGGAGCTGGGGGAAAAAAGAAAAGAAACTAGGCTCATTTTGCCTGCATGTGGCCCTGTAAGGATAAAACATGGACCTAGCAATAAAGTCTAAAGCAAGGATGTCAAACTCAAGGCCCAGGGGGCAGATATGGCCCACGGGGTACTTAGAGCTGGCCTGTTGAGCCCCCCTGGAAACAGCAAAGGACTAGCCTGAATACTCTACCAGCAAAAACAGGCTTCCAAGCTCCATTTTCAACTGCCACAGTGTCCTGCAACCCTCTTGCAGTGAAAATGGACCTCAGGGGGACCATGTGCTCAATTTTCCATGGTAGAGGGTTGCAGGAGCTTGGGAGCCTGTTTCATTGGCAGAAAATGGAGCTTGGGAGCCTGTTTTTGCTGGCAAAGCACTTAGGATACCACAGGTGTCCCCAACATAAGTGATGGCCATGCCCTCCCTCCCGGACCTTCCACCCCAGCCCCTCCAAGGTCAAACACAACCTTGATGAAGCCCTTAATAAAATTCAGTTTGACACTCCTGTTCTAAATACTTAGGAACAGCATCGTCATAGATCTGCTTAGAATCTAAAATGGAACCTTAACTCAAGTGGAATAAATGGAATCCATTTTCATTCAACAAGCCCTCAGATGGAATCAAGTACACCTAGCAGAGTTAGGAGAGAGGCATGAAATAGGATCTGAATGCCAGATGCTGAGAAAGGGAGACAGCAGTATACATGCGAAAATTTTACACCCAATTGTAGATTCTTCAAGCAAGAGGGGGAAATCTATTAGATTTGTTTGAGTTATGTTTATCCGCATTCAGCCCAAATGGTCTTTATATGTTTAGTGCTAAATATACATCTGTATGTATTCGTGTGTGTGTGTGTGTGTGTGTGTGTGTGTGTGTGTGTGTAGATATATATATATTGTCTTTTATCTTATCTTTTGAAATAAATTGAAAAAAAAAGAAAGAGTAAATGCTATTGAAAAATAACTATGAGAACCAGCATGCCTAATTACTATTAATTAATTAATTTATTAAAAATAGCTGACTACTGGATTTTCCATAACTGAAATTTACTAATTACTAGCTATGATCATCAGTCAGAAGCAAATTATAGAGCAGCAAATTCAAGCAATTTTTCAGTATTTTTTTAAAAAGAAAACAATTTCAATCTATTTCAACCCCATTTAAACTGAATGAATGGAGCTTAATGCATAAAATAATTACTGTCAAATGAGTCCCCAATAAATGATCATTGTGATTCATGGACAACTGGGAACCCCAGAGATCAAATCCAGAGAAGCATGGTTCTCGGTCAACTTCATTTTGGTTTAAAATCTGATTTAACACCAGCATCAGAATTCTTTTGTCACTGTTGAATTGACAGTTACCCTGGTTCTTCCTTCATCCAGAGGCAAAATTAAAGAGCAAGTGGTATCCTTCTCCTTCCTACTGTCAGATACTTGAGGAAGGCTAGTGAAGAAGTCAAACATTAGGGGGAAAGAGCAGCTAAGGATTAAAGAACTCACAAGACCCCGTTTGGCTCCCGACTTCAACAGTTGATCGGCAATGCCAAGTTCCTGGCTGCTAGCTGTACTTCAGGTTCTGATCAGATCTTCTCTTTTTTAGCTTCCATAACGATATTGCTCATCTTATTTTAAGCTGTATCTGGGGTCTATAAGACTATGTGTAAGAAAAAATCCAGGAGACCAGGAATAAGAAAAGCAGGAAAAAATTAATTGCAAACAAAAGCAAAAAGGAGGGGGGGACAATAAGCATATCGGACTGGAAAGATCGTAAAAAACAGTCCAAGTATGTCTAGAGTAGCTAATCTGTGCAGAACATAGCATTTTTATACATTATTTGCTCCCGTATCCTCTCATATTCCACACCCCTAATTTACTCCCATATTGGGGTGCTTCCTTAATGATTCAACACTTTCAATGAACATGCTTCTCCTTTTTTGGGTGTATCTCCCTTAACTACTTGGAACCTCCCAGAGTTCCTCCATCATTGATATTCATACCTTTATTGGTCCTACAGTTACCAGATGAATTTCCACATCTTCTGTTCATTCTTTCTAAAGGTCATTTGCACATGGCCCTGTGATACACTTCCATATTTGTAGAGGAACAGATCTTCTCCTTTTATAGGAATGGGGCACTTGTTTTTACAGAAACAGGGTTGTTTGGGGAAATTAGGACAAGGGGCCTTACAATTTTTCTTATACTATGTGTACCTCTTTGTGCACCTCTAAGCTTTTTTTTGTACAAGGAAATGGGGTAGGGTATCCATTAATTTAGAAGTTGCACGCAACACCGTGTATATGTATATGAGGTGTTTGTGTGTGCCCGTGTGCGTGTGTGTGTGTGTGTGCACAAGCCTTTCTTTTGTAGCTTACTTGTGTTTGCTTGCATTTATTTTTAAATTTATGACATTTCTGTCCCAACCTTTACTACCAACAGATCTTACTATATTCTCTTGTATTTGGAGAATCCATGCTTGAAAAAAAAGGGGGAAGTTCAGTTTCATTCCATTATTGATCTGTCAGACAAGAACCTAATCAATCTTCTTTATAAGCTATTAAAGCAGAGCAAGAGAAATGAACTCACCTGATACATTCAACATTGATTGCTTCTTTCTAAGAACTGAATGTCAGTCTTATCTGCTGCTACAGCTGTGATTCAATTTTTCAGAAACAAGTTTTTCCTCTTGTTAGTTTTCCAAGAAATAAAGAGTCCATTTTTATATTTATAAAAAAAAACATTATGTCCTAAAATAAAGAATATTGTCAGGATTAAATTTAATCAGATTTTTCTCTTTTAAAATCTAGTGAATGAAATGGAGATTCTTGCAATTCAAATCTAATCCTTGTGAATATATGTGTGGAGATTCCTCTGAGAAAGCTTAATCTTCTCTCAAAATACTTAGAATTTCTAACCCAGAATTACTAGGATAAAGCTTTAAGGTTATGAAATGAATACTCTAGATCTCCTATTAAGAATAAATTTGCCAAATCCAAAACAAGTTTAGAAATTTCAGATTCTTTTGCGAGGGAGCATGAAGGAGATGCTGAAATTCTACCTACGACTAAAATGTAGGTTACTAATTTCAAGACTTCTTGCATTTAAATGTAATAATACAATTAAGAAAAGTATAATAAAGTTAGTTTGAAAGGGGTAAGTGAAATGATGAAAGTAGTGTGATTACAGTGTACATTCCATAAAGTCACACACTTGTACACAAGCAGAAGAGTCTCTATTGTGCTTCTGTAAGTTTGTTTTCGATTACATATTTAAAAGTGAAAAACCATTCACACATTAATCCCGCAGTCTCTAGAACCGTAAACCCTACAAATGTGAAACTTGCCACGTATGTTTCTCTTGCCTTCAAGGTGCTCACTAAGAAAGGATTTTTAAAAATGAACATCAGAGCATGAGTATTTCTTATATTATTATTAACAAACTCTGATGCTAAGGAGTTCTACTCCCCTCTCCCCACCTGAAAAAAAATCTGATCCAAATGCAAACACAAGTAGAGGAGTTTCAGTTTTGATTTTGATTTCACAGCAGCAAGCAGCTTTACTACAGAACAGTTAAGCTAAACCAGTGTTTTTCAACCAGTATGCCACAGCACACTAATGTGCCATAAGACATGGCCAGGTGTGCCATGGGGAAATTAAACATGGGTCCCCAAACTACGGCCCACGTGCTGGATATGGCCCGCGGAGGACATTTATCCGGCCCACCACCAGCCACCTCCATCCGAACATAAACATTCCCCTCATAATCCCTCCAGCTATCAGCAACAGGAAGAGTGGAGGCACAGGGAATGCTCACTGACCAATCACCTTCTAGGATTCATCCCAACCACTAGCGATGAACCAAAAGCAGGCCGCCTCTCATTCACACCCAGGAAGGTCCCCGCTCGGGCTGCCGTGCACTTGTCATTGTGTGGCCGTGGCGATTAGTTGAAGCTGCTGTTCCTCCCCATGGTCCCGATTTCTAATCCTGGTCAGGACTGGAGGTAAATTTTCCCACCACTAGATGAAGCCTCAGCCTCAGCTGGTTATGTCTATCCTGATGGTGCATATAGATATTTGTCCTTTTTCTTTTATAAGAGGCCCCTGCAGAGGGTGATATATTATTAACTACATGTATAATATGTACTGTGTTAGAGTGTCATTTTGGTTGGTGGCGTGCCCCATGATTTTGTAAATGTAAAAAATGTGCCGCGGTTCAAAAAAGGTTGAAAATCACTGAGCTAAACAATGCACAGACTCCTTCCTGTCTCCTCCTTGCTCACACAGCAAATACTGTTTGAGTTTCCAAACATCCCTCAGCTCTCAACCACACTAACTGGATGCTTGCCAAATGAATACCAATGGGTGCCGGTAGGCAGAGACAAATCCGCTCCCTTTATTTTCCTCCTCAGTTCAAACAAATATATTCCTTCTACTATAACACCAGTTAAAGGAAAAGAGGCAAAAAACACAGAAAAAGATTTACAAATGTGATTAGGAAAATACAACTAAGGGAAGCTACCTGTTTCTCCCATGGCCAGTACTATGTGGCATGCTCCAGAGTCAGTTCACCTGACAGCCTGGTCACCCTCCAGCCCTATGGCAAAACCAGGAATGTTTTTTACAGGAAGGTCCTGAGCTATTCATCTGAGGGACAACTTGAAAATCTATGCTCTGTAAATGATGTCTTCATCTGTAACAGAAACTTAGCTTAGCATTTCATTAAACTAATACAGTCCCCTTTTAAACTATTCATTAATTTTCAAGTCAATTTATCAAGTCCCATCACATAGTTTCACAGCAAAGCACAGGTATTTAGCTAGTTTTGATAAAAGCATTGGGTTCTATCAAATACAGACATACAAAAGCAGTGGTGTATCTTGAGGAAAGCATTTCCTCAAGCATTGACACCACTATGAAACTTTCGCTAAAATATTATTTGTTCTATCCTTTTCTTGCGATCACCCTGCAAACTGTTAAGTGTGTATTTCTGCTTTCATAAAAAAAAGACACAGGTATTTCACAACTGCATCATTTAGCAACAATACTCATTGCAGCAAAGTGAAAGGTTTGACTCAATGGTACAATTTCAAAATCTCTAGTTACATTCTATTTGCACTTGTTTCTTCATCAACTTTTCAAGAGTTGCAAATAGGAGGAATGTGAGAAAGGCCAACAACTCGGTTAGAATATTCCTTGGGTGCGATGTGGTATAGAGGACTCAAGTTTAGGTTTAACGACATCAGCCATAGAAGTACAGCAGGTCATTTTGGGCATTTCGCCCTCTCTCAGCTCAACACAACTCATCTGATGTTACAATGATGTCTATGGGAAACAAGTTGTTAGCTCCTGCCTCCATAATGCAACAGATTTGCATGGTGGATGCTAAATGTTGGGTAAGAACCTGGCGTTTCACTGTACAGTGGTACCTCATGATACGAACCCCTCGTCTTACGAACAACCCGAGATACAAACCCGGGGTAAAGAAAATTTTTGCCTCTTCTTACGAACGTTTTTCTTCTTATGAACCCTCTGCTGCCGCCGCCGAGAAGCCCCACCGCCCGGCTGTCACTTTTTGAAACAGCTGGGGGGGCTTCCCAGCGTCCTCCTGAACCCGAACGCCAAACCCGAACTTCCGGGTTTGGCGTTCGGGAGGCCGCTGGGAAGCCCCGCCGCCCGGCTGTCACCTTTTAAAACAGCCGGGGGCTTCTCAGCGGCCTCCCAAACGCCGAACCCAGAAGTTCAGGTTTGGCGTTCGGGTTCAGGAGGACGCTGGGAAACACCCCTGGCTGTTTCAAAAGGTGACAGCCGGGCGGCAGCGTTTTTTTTGCGTTCGTTGCACGGATTAATAGATTTTACATTGTTTCCTATGGGAAACAATGTTTCGTCTTACGAACTTTTCATCTTACGAACCTCCCCCTGGAACCAATTAGGTTCGTAAGACGAGGTATTACTGTACCAGGTAAAACTGGAACACTCTATCAGTGGAACAGTTTGCTTCCAGAAGTTATGAATGCTCCAACACTGGATGTTTTTAAGAAGATGTTGGATTACTATTTGTCTGAGATGATGTAGGGTTTCCTGCCTAAGCATATGTTGGACTAGAAAACCTCCAGGGTCCCTTCCAATTCTGTTATTCTAATTTCTAATTTCTATCTCTCTCTGGCGGATTATCCTATATGATCAGTAGCTTATATTTGTCTCAGTCAGATACATTGTGCTGACATGAATTACTGTATTGCAAAGAGAAAAGTCATGAACTGTGTGTGAGGCCTCTGAGAAAGAAGCATTCTTTGCTGATATTTCGGTACAGCTGCTTTTTCAGAAATTTCACTAATGCTGGATAGGAGAGGATTAGATTCAACCATATCAGGGAGCCAAATGCTGAAATTGCAGTGGGGTTCCTGCTGAGCTTGTTTTATTTTCCTTAATACTAAATTGATTCCTGGAATATTAACTGTGCACACTTTTCTCAGAAATCCCATCCAGTCTCCGTACGTGGATATAATTTCCCCCAGGAAACAGTGATGGTGCCTTCAATCTTAAGTTTATTTATTGCAACCCCACCCTACAATGCAGAAAATGGCAGGGACATTTCTAGGAGAATGTTTCAGTCAAATTACATTAATTTCTAATTAATTTTCACTGGTATTTCCAAGAGGAAACCTTTCATCAGCATCATTTAGGCTTTGAAAATTACAAAATTAACTAATTGTAATTAAATAATAATGTATTAATTTCAATAATTTTAATTATATCCTCTGATTAAATTACCTGTTAATCAGTTCCACACTGCTTTTGTTATTAATTAGCTAATAGAAAAATGAAAGGAAGGAAGGAAGGAAGGAAGGAAAAGTACCCCACGGAACAGTTTTTCCCAAGCAGTGACCACCAAATATGATGGACTCAGCTCCCACAAAAGCCCAACTTTGTCCAGTGAATATCCTAGAAGTTGAAATCCAATGTATTGGTCAGCAGCGGGTTAGGTCACCTAAGAGAATATTTATATTTTTTCCCGAATAGGTCAGTATTCTGTATCTTTAAATCATTTTGACAGCAATTTCTTTATCACTGTTTTAAGTGCAAAAGATTAACGTCTTACAGAATAAATGATTGGTATAGTACTAAAGAGGTTACACGATGGCTCAGTGGTTAAAGACACTGAGCTCATCAGCTGCAGCTGATAGTTTGGGTTCAAGACCTGAATGCCACAGGATGGGCTTCTTACCCCAGCAACTGCCCAACTAGCAGTTTGAAAGCATGCAAATGCAAGTAGACTAATAGATACAATTACCTGGGAAGGTAACAGCATTCCTTGTGCTTGGTGTGTAGTCATGGCATGGAAGTTTCTTCAGACAATGTTGGCTTTCTTGGCTTAGAAATGGAGGTGAGACCACCCCCTAGAGTTGGACAAGGGAAACCTTTACCTTTATAGTTCTAAATCAGCTGATATGAATTGAAATGTGAAAGTTCAAAGAGGGGAGGAAAATAAACAAAAGTACAAAACAAGTATCATCTTCAGCAATTATTATGGTTACCCAAAGTCCAAATTAGACATAATGTTAATTGAGCGACTGCAACTTCCATGCTCATTAGATGTGTGAATGCAATTATCATTCATGGGTTTTGCTGAAGTGAATAATAGTTGCATAAAACTATTCAGTGTCATTCAGGGAAAAGTATGAAAGAAAAAGTTTAACTCTTTCTCTTCTTTCCATAAAAATAGAGGTTCCCATTGATACCAATGGAGATATTGTGAAATACAAATACGTGCTTTAAAAATTTGATTATTGAGTCTATGGCATGTGAAAACGTTTAGCTTCTTCTCCATTCTCATGTGGTAAGGATGGAAAATCAATGTATTATTTCCTCTGATAATTTAACTTTGAATCTCAAGGTCCTATCAAATTTACAAAGGAATCTGAGAACATGGACAGTTATTATTAAAAAGAAAGTCAAATGAATTTCTCATCAACTTCAGCCAGATTTAATATAGACATCCAGCAGCTTTCACAATAGATGGTTAAAAAAAAAGAAGCCACCACCCAAAAATGGGTGGAATTAGGCCAGGATTAAGAGTGCAATGCTGCTTCCCCAACATCCAGTTTTTGAGACATTCATGAAAACATGGGGACAGCAGAGGGGTACATGTTCTGCCGGCGTGTTTCAACGGCCCGTAATTACAGGGTAATTAGTCCAGGAAGACACACACCACACGATAAAAGGAAAACCAAAAGTTTTTATAAACAGAAAAACAGAAACAGCTCCCTTTTTAACCCTGCTGTTCTGTTCGGGTCGTATGTGACCCGAAGCCAAGTTTGAGTCCCTGTAAAAATTTTTCCCTGCATATCTGAAACTTGAAATTTCATGTAGGTTCATCATTTCAGGGGTTCTCTCTATGAGAATTTTTTTTGGGGGGTGGGGGGCTTAGTTTTTGCTGGGCAAAAAAAGTTACAAATCTTATGTTCCTGGGTCACCCTGACCCGGACCGAAAACTCTTCATTTGCAGTGCTTATGTTTGGTCTTTTTGAAAGCTTTTTTCACTTGGAAAGTAGTCTGAACATTTCTGCACACAATGATATGAAAATTGAAATGAAAAAAGTAAATCTTATTGGTTTATTTTGCGGATATAATGCACGCCCCCCCCGTTTTTGTGAAATTTTTTTCAATTTATGGATAGTTTTACTTGCAAAATGCATTCTATTTTACTAAGGTTGGTGTGGGATTGGTAGCTTGAACATTTCTGAATATAAGAAAAATATAAAGGAACTGAAAAAAATGATTCTTATTGGTTTTTTAACATCAGAAATAAGGCCTCCCCCCCCCCCCCTTGGCTGCTTGCAACCATTTTCACTTTTTATTTTTTTATGCTCCAAATCCGAAATATTCTTTAAAATCTTAGGCATTCATTTACTCAATTTAACAATGCTGATCATCAAAAAATATTTTTGGGGTGGTGGCTAATTGTTTTCTGGGCAAAAAAAAATCATAACTTTGAATCTGTTTCTGTTCGTATGTGACCGGACCAAAAATATTTTTTTAGGTACTTGAATTTGATCTTTTTGAAAACTTTTTCAACTGGAAAACTAGTTTGAACATTTATGAACATAATGATATGAAAATTGAACTGGAAAAATTGAGACTTATATTTTTATTTTGATCAAAAACCCCTCCCCCCATCCTTTTTTAATTTCGTGTCAATTTCTATTTTTTAAGGCTACAAATCCCTAAGGAATTTTCCCCCAAAAGGTTTGATATACTAAATTGAACATTTCTGAATATAAGAAAAATATAAATGAACTGAAAAAAATGGTTCTTATTGGTTTATTTTTGCCACAAAAGGGCCACCCCCCCTCGGCCTTGCTGTGTGCCATTATTGTCACTGTTTATACATATTTGTCTAGAAATATTTGGAATATCCTTTTGAAAATCAACCACATTGTAGCCAGAGAACTAATTTTATGAAACAAATCCATTTTACTAAAAAAAAGTATGTAAGTTTGAAATTAACAGCATAATGTTTATATAAATTGAAATAATTGAGGCATACTTTATGTGCAAAATAAACCAATATGCATCAATTTTTCCAGTTCAATTTTCATATCATTATGTTCAGAAATGTTCAAGCTACCAATCCCACACCAACTTTAGTAAAATAGAATGTATTTTGCTAGCAAAACTATCCATAAAGTGAAGACTATTTAAAAAAAACGGGGGGGGCGTGCATTTCATCAACAAAATAAACCAATATGCATCAATTTTTCCAGTTCAATTTTCATATCATTATGTTCAGAAATGTTCAAGCTACCAATCCCATACCAACTTTAGTAAAATAGAATGCATTTTGCAAGCAAAACTATCCATAAATTGAAAAAAATTTCACAAAAACAGGGGGGGCGTGCATTATATCCGCAAAATAAACCAATAAGATTTACTTTTTTCATTTCAATTTTCATATCATTGTGTGCAGAAATGTTCAGACTACTTTCCAAGTGAAAAAAGCTTTCAAAAAGACCAAACATAAGCACTGCAAATGAAGAGTTTTCGGTCCGGGTCAGGGTGACCCGGGAACATAAGATTTGTTACTTTTCTTAAACAGAACAGCAGGGTTTTAAATCAGAGTCCAAGGAAAAGACTTCCTCAGAGTTCCAAATTATTCCTAGAGCCATCTTGGCACATCTCTGGGAAAACCTGGATCTGATTTCCCCAGGATTTCTACTTCCAGGTTACAATTCATTCTCCTGTCCCACAATCACAAGTTCATCACATGGATCACTAATCTTCTGCTGCCATCTTCTTCCAGCCCAGTGATGACAAAAGGTGACCTTGAAACTCTAAAAGGAATTTATTTTGTCTACCTCTAAATCCTCATGCAACCACCCATCCCCTCTTCCCACAGCAAGAAACATTCCAAAAGAACATAGCATAATGTGGCAGGCCAAAACTTCCAAGCATTCTGGCTTCAGCCTGACATATCTGAATTTTAATCTCAGAGTGCCTTGGCAACTTGGTAATTCTGGGATTTGAAGGCCATCCATCTATCATGTTCCCAGGGTAGAGACTTACCTTGTGATTTCTGTGTTTTTTCAAATTTTCCTGAAGTGCTATTCGTAGCATCTCTCACCATTAACTAGCATAGATGCTTCAGGTACCACAGTTTTCTATCCCTAATGGTAACTCCACAATACGAAACATAAAGCTGTGACATTATAAAGCAAACTCTACTCTATTCTACATGAGTTATGTTTGGATGCACATTTCCTCACATATTTTCTCATGGATGCTAATGGTTTACCCAAATGAATGCCAAAGTCAAACATGTCCTGCCTTAGTAAAAGACCATAGATGTATGACTTTTAATTCCTCTCTCATTCTTCTTTTAGTTTCCCAATATTCAATTTGGTTTGTCTCATTTCCATGTAGGGTTGACACTTTGATTCATGTGTTTTAAAAATTGCAGAGAATAACTTTTGGAGTAGGTCAATATTTTTGTTTGGTATTTTATAATCAAAATCAAAACCACGAAATCCCCAAACTCTTAATAAACAGGTTAGAATTTTAAAATTGAACATGGTTTAAAATTGATTGAGGGACAAATAATTTGAAAGATAACTGGACAGATTTTTCAGTACTTACCACATTAAAATGTAAAGCTTCTGAATTATTATATATTCAAGGATATTGATGGGGCAAGATTGGCTTTACCTTCCACCCTTTTTTCTCACAATTCAGCCTTCTCTGTTCCAAACCTAGATGTAGGCTGGTACCTGTTGTGGTTAGCTCTGGCCCAGCTCCTGCCCCAAGGAATGTGCAGGTGGATGTGGGGGAAACATCCACATGCCGCAGGCCTGTTTTGCTCCCAATGGAATCTGCTGATGAAGCCTCCTCTGACCAAGGAAGCGTGAGTGACAGGGAAGAGAGGAGTTTGGCATACAGCCCAGGAGGAGATCAATCATATGTATCATCCTTGGATTCTGAACAAGAATTAATGACACATCCATGCATGCGTAGAGTGATGCATAGGAGACAACAACGGAAGGGTTATTACAAGAGAAAATGAGGCCACCTGTGGTTGGGTGGGGCTGCTGTAATCAGTGCTACAGATAAAAGTGCAACCTGGTGTTTTAGCCTCATGGCAGTTTATCTGATTCATTGTTTCGTCAAGATCATCATTTTTGTGCTGTTCAAGATTGTGTGTGGACTCTCTGGACTTTTGAATTGGACTCAAGTTCCCAGTTATTGGATGAGCAATTGGATTGCATTTAACCTTTGCCTTGTGTGTACCAGAAAATCCCTTTGACATTTAACCACTTAGATGTTAGTTGAAATGCTGACATTGAAGACCTCAAGTTCAGAGTGGTAGAAATAAATTCAGTCAGTTGATCTACAAGATATGATCATGCAGTGGACTTTTCTTTGATGTGCATATGTTTAAAACATAGGAGTCCTGATGCCTCTAGATGATCTAATTGAAGGATGGCAAACCTTCCATTGTTACATACAACCAAACTAACTTTTAGAGCTATGTACAACTGTAAATTTCTCTTATAATTTAAGTACATTTCAAGGTATGGCATTAAAATAGACACCAAAGCAACCAGTAATTTCTTTTTCCAAAAAGCATCAAATGATTAAAAAAATAGTAGCTTTCTTACTTGCAAGATGGTTTAAAAAAACATAATGTGCATTTGCCTTTAAGAACATTATCTATGTCTTTTGTTAAGTGATTTGTAATTGTTTCTAAATTGTTGATCTGTCTTTAATGGTATATTTGCAGCTGTGCGGCTGTTTAAATTCTCATTGCAAAAGCAATTTTTGGATTAACGTAAACTATTCATCTATCTTTTGATGTTGTTAAAAATAGAGAAAAAGGAGTACATGGAGAACAACTGGAAGAAAGAGGGAGAAAAGATTCTAATATGCAATTATTAAGAGATGCATTGTGATAACACCTTTAAATATTTATATAGTTGCTGATTATATATTAAACAATTCTCACATGAACTCCCTGAAAACCCATTAATATTATTATTAGATTTCAGGCACACCTGCAGACTCCATGTGAGATAGGGCCCATTATCTTAGTTCCTGTAACTCTACATTATACAAAATCCTTGCTTCATGCCCCAGGTGGCAAAAAGTGTAAGCTCAATGGTTTATAAATGGTAACCCAATTTGTAAGATGCTGTGCCCACCCATACTCTAATCTCAAAATTCTGCTGCACACAAAATTTTCAATAGCAGGGAGAGATGTGCCAACATAGGCATGCAACTTACATGCATGAATTCATTTTATGAAGAAACTTCACCCGTATTCCACTGATGGAAAAAGAGCAGAGGGGGAGAGGCAAGTTATATAACCCCTTATGTTGTTTTAAAATAATTGATGCTGCTATTATCACAAAATAAAATCTCTGAAATTATTGAGTCAGGTTTCTTTAACTATTGTGTTTATTTGGAATAAACTTTCCATTTGAATGTTAGGACTGAAAAGTGAAAAGAGAGAAGCATAAAGTAAAAGAACATTGATTTCTGGATGTAACAGTTCTAATATGTAATGTAATAAAGATGTACATATAAGATATTGACAGGGCGTTGATCACCTGACTGTGTGGTTTCTTGATTTTTTTTACCTCTCCTCTCATTACCCTTGATCAGAAATATGGTATAAAGCAGGGCTGTCAAACTCGACCTGCACTGGTCATGCCCATGCCGATACATCACATGATTCACACAATGTGAGTTTGACACCCATGGTATAAAGTCTGAGAATATTCTGATGATGTGATTCTGATTCTGGGTAAATTCTAAGCTGTTCTCAACTATCAAACATCTTCCTAGCCTGAGAGCAAAGTCTCCAGCAAATACAGTGATACCTCGTCTTACAAATGCCTCGTCATACAAACTTTTCGAGATACAAACCCGTGGTTTAAGATTTTTTTGCCTCTTCTTACAAACTATTTTCACCTTACAAACCCACCAGCGCCACTGGGATGCCCTGCTTCTGGACTTCCATTGCCAGCAAAGTACCCATTTAAACGGGCACTTCTCTGGCAACGGAAGTTTGGAGGTGGGGTTTCCCAGCGAGGGGAGTCTCAGTGAAATCGCAGCATCGCAACAACAAAGAGGTCCAGGGGTGGGGTTTCAAGGACTTCGGTGTTTTTGCGATGCTGCAATTTCACTGATGTTCCCTTTGCTGAGAAACCCCACCTCTGGACTTCCATTGCCAGCAAAGCACCCATTTTTGTGATGCTGGGATTCCCCTGCAGCATCGCAAAAACACAGAAGTCCAGAAGTGGGGTTTCCCATGGAGGGGAGCCTCAGGGCAATCCCAGCAGTGCAAAAACGGGTGCTTCGGCTGGCAAAAGGGGTGAATTTTGGGCTTGCATGCATTAATCGCTTTTCCATTGATTCCTATGGGAAACATTGTTTCGTCTTACAAACTTTTCACCTTAAGAACCTCGTCCCGGAACCAATTAAGTTTGTAAGATGAGGTATCACTGTACTTGGCATATTCAGTAGAAATCTCTATTGCTCAGCAATAATTGATCATATTGAATAAATTATAGAAAAAGGGGTGGATCGTGTCTTTAACAATAAACACACGTACATAGCATAGATTACCACATCTCATTTCCATATAATGATGCTATGGTTGTTTTGTTTATTAAACCTTCTGTGAATGGTTTAACAAAATCAATTCCAGGTAATTAAAGGGCTCAGATCCAGGATCATTTGGAGGAAAGATGACATTGGTTAAATAAATCCCAAGTCAACTTGCACTGTTCCATTATTCAATTGACAAGTTATGGAAACCAATATCTGTGGTAGCAATGTGGCCAACAGTATTCACACAGTTTTGGAGGATATGCTAAAAGCCTCCATTTATCAATAAAGCCCACCTCTCTCACCCTTATCCCCTCAACAATCATCTGAAGAGAAGATTTGGCCTGTACTGCATCTTTTATTCCTGACAAATTCCTTGCCTTGGGAGTTATTCCATCTTCAGTTATTTGTGGTAATATAAAGTATTGTTTGTTGGTTTGTTGGTTGGTTGGTTCATTCATTCATTCATTCATTCATTCATTCATTCATTCATTCATTCATTCATTTGACTTCTATGCCGCCCAATCCTTTGGAATTGCTTACAACAAAATAAACACAATATAATACAATAATAGAATAAGTCAATAGTAATAATAAAACTAAACATTAAAATAATAAAACAATAAAATCCTATTAAAACCCCACAACAATCCAATCAACATACATACCTAACCAATCTAATAGAGTGGTCTGTGATCAAAACAAAGATTTGATTTTAATTGAATATAAAGGCTGTTCTTACTGTTATTTACAGTTGCTGTATGTTTCAGAAGACACTGAAAAGGCACTAATGGAGATCTGCGTTAGGAGCAAACTTCTCTTTTTCCTTGTTTATTTTGTAACAAATCTGAGAATAAAGGATTATTTCCAGATGAATTGGTATTTGCACATATCATCTCTCAATTATTTGACATTTTAGCTACTTTACCTCATATCAGTGAATACGTTGTTATACAAAATCAATATACTAGCCATCTAGAGTTGCCCCAAACAGTGAGATAGACAGAATAAAAAATTAACAAATAAATAATCAAGTCATATGGGATAGTACACTATCGCTCATTTCTCACTATTGACCAAATATACAAAACATTATTTCCTCATCTAATACAAGAAGAATTAAAATGTTTTCTCTGAAAACAACATAACTTATTACTGGGCACTAGGTTCATAGCAAAGCTTCTGTTTTGCTAAGGAAGAACTTTATTCCACTTAGGGTTTTTTTCCTTTTAACCAAAGCTGTGTTCTTTGTTTACACACAAATACGTTATTGATTTAGACTAGCTCATTCATTTGCTTGAGAAAGTCTGGATCTAAACATTGATCCTCAATTTTAAGCCATGTGTCCTGTGAACCTGACAGAGTTCATGCAATTTAAGAGTTTGAAAATAAATATACAAAGCCCAAAGAACTCTTTGTCTCTTTGTCTTCCTACTCATATTTGCATGCACAGACATATATGCTTGCACACATATATACGTAAAACTAGATTTTTATAAAAATACAAAACATAGATTTAGCATCTCTTTTTCCTGTGGTTATTATATAACTAAAATATACAACCTTCTCTATTGTATTGTATTATGTTGTATATTGTACTGTATTGGGACAAACTTGTGTATTATTAGAAGTTAACTAGCCCTAGTTACAGGAATAGTTAGCAATTCATTGTGTCATATCAATCCAGAAAACAGAATTGAGAAAAGTGAATTAGATTAGATAATTCATTTTTTCTCCACTCTATTTTCATGTTGTTCTGGCACATCTGTTGAGAGGTAAAGACCTAAAGCTGTTAATAATTATACTGAATACATAAATAAGTTCCTAATATTTAATTTGGAGCACAAAATCAATAGTCTATCGGTTTCAAAAAAATAGAAAGTTGTTTATTTTATAATAAGACCACCCAAATACAGGAAAGGTACAACAAACTCCAAAAAAGTGCATTTAAAAAGATAATAGGTGATATAGATAGATAGACAGACAGACAGACAGACAGACAGACAGACAGACAGACAGACAGACAGACAGACTATTTATTCAGACAGACAGACTATTTATTCATTCATTCATTCATTCATTTATTGGACTTTTATGTCACCCCTCTCCGAGGATTCCAAGATAGGAGTGAAATCCAGCAGGTTTTCACAGGTTCTGGAGAACTGCTAGTGGAAATTTTGAGTAATTTAGAGAACCGGCAAATACTACCTCTGGCTTGCCCCAGAGCTGTGTGGGAATGGAAATTTTGCAGTATCCTTCTCCTGACATGGGGAGGGAATGGAGATTTTGCAATATACTTCCCCCAAGAATGGGAATGGAATGGGGATTTTGCAGTATCCTTCCCATTGCCATGCCCACCAAGCCAAGCCCGTCAAGCCACACCACGCCCACCAAGCCATGCTCATAGAATCAGTAGTATAAAAAAAAAAACATTTTACCACCGGTAGGTAGATAGGTAGGTAGATTGTGTGTGTGTGTGTGTGTGTGTGTGTGTGTGAAAGAAAGAGAGAGAGAATGAGAGAGGGGGGAGAGAGAGAGAGATTTTTAAAAATCTCAAAATTTGAAGATGATCTTCATGACTTAAACTTGTCTGGTGGTTAAGTTCTTATATACCTCTGAAAGAGCTTATCTTTCCAATAGAGGATCTTCTCCTGGTTTCCACCCAAAGTGGGGAATGCTGTTTGCTCCACAAATACATCTGTTTCAGCAGCCTTTTAACTGCTCAATGAATTTTAGTACCTATTTTATTGCCCATTTTAATCTGTGTTTTGTTTTCTCTTAATTTTGTTAGCTGCCTTGCATACTTGCCAAAATAGGGGAAACTGTTAAAAAAATTAAATAAGTGAGTAAGAAAGCATGACTATAGTATATCTTGAAAAAGAGCTGCTCAGACCATGGATTCGGTGGATACAATGACAATATCTCCACTGTCAATATACCTTTGCACAATACTTTTTATATTTGCGAGTGGCTATATTAAATATAGGTCCATTTATTTCCAAATACAAAATAATGCATATTTAACTTTTAAAGAGAAGTAATACTTTTTTTTTTCATTCAGTCAGCTGCCAAAACCATATAACTTTCATACTTCTAACATAATGAGAGGGTGGAGGATTTCTCCTCCAACCAGCCTGGTTTGTTTACTGCACACTACACAATGTATCAGAAGTTGCTCTCTCATGAAATCCACTACCCTGGACTTAGAATACACAAAGCTGGTGTCATGGTTTTGAGCCTGTTACCAACATCATGAGGTGGTACCATAACAATAGGCAAGCCATGAAAATGATCTTAGAATTTCATAGTGGTCTTTGAATGATTCAAAAACGAGTGGTTTTTCTAACATCCCACCTTGTGATAAGCCATAGATTTGGAAGCACTTTCCAATGTAATAATAGTCTTAGTTGATTCCACCCTAGCCATTACATCTACTTGTGAATAAAATACTATATAAAACAACTCCCTACTTCAGTAAAGATTTGTTCAGAAATATGGCCTTATTGGATCTGTAGCTGTCATTGTCCCAGCGTCTTCTTACCCCTTAATTCATTCATTCATTCATTCATTCATTCATTCATTCATTCATTCATTCATTCATTCATTCATTCATTCAATTTTTATGCCGCCCTTCTCCTTAGACTCAGGGCGGCTTACAACATGTTAGCAACAGCACTTTTTTAACAGAGCAAGGCTATTGCCCCCACAATCCGGGTCCTCATTTTACCCACCTCGGAAGGATGGAAGGCTGAGTCAACCTTGAGCCGGTGATGAGATTTGAACCCCTGACCTTCAGATCTACAAGTCAGCTTCAGTGGCCTGCAGTACAGCACTCTACCTGCTGCGCCACCCCGGCTCATATTAATCCTCATTGTAGGTGTATCCAAGTATTGAATAGGACAACAAAGTAATGGTATGATTGGAACTTAAGCTTAGTCGCTGCCTAAGTACCAATATATGAGTTCAAAAAAGGAAACATTTAGGTGAGCCACCGATCAAAAAATAAATAAATAAAAGGATCGGATTCAACTGCTGAACTTACATTTATCTGAACGGTGATTCTCAATCGAGGGAGCAGTCTGCAGTCAGTGGGTTGACCTCCATCCGACAACCAATCAGGACTGAGCCCATATTATAAAAGCTCAAGTTCTGTCAATCATTCCGCTTTTTTACGAAGTTCGAAGCTTGGGCTCAGTGTGGTCAACATGTACAAACGATTGACAGACAACAGAGAATCAAGACAACAGTATATAGTACAAAAACAGAAGCATGCAATCTCATAGTTGAGAAGAGAAATCAGAAAGAGTTGGTTGCTAGCCCCCTAATGAGAAGGAAAAGGGAGGGCCTGACTGCAGACTGCTCCCTCGATTGAGAATCACCGTTCAGATAAAGGTAAGTTCAACGGTTGATTCTCCAATCATTGGAGCAGTCCGCAGTCAGTGGGACCTGCCAAAGCCTGAGTCCCTTGGGAGGGAAATCTAGCTAGCTGGCGTAGAACCAGGAATGACCTGTTGGAGAACTCTTCTACCGAAGGCTGCATCAGAAGAAGTAAAGGTGTCTATCCTATAGTGTTTTATGAAGGTAATAGGAGCAGAACAGGTGGCTGCTCTACACACCTCCTCTGGGGAAGCCTGCTTGGACCAGGCAGCTGAGACTGCTGCACTCCTGGTAGAGTGGGCAGTAATGCCCCTAGGTCGAGAGGTTGCAGACATATCGTAGGTTTGGAACAAAAGGAGGGCAGGGAGAGCTCCTGAGATCTGTGGAAAGGAGAATTTACCTTAGGGAGAAAGGATAGATCAAGGCTTAGGACTACCTTGTCGGGCAGAAAGAGACAGAAGTCTTTATGCATAGCTAAGGCCGCTAGTTCGGAAATTCTCCTAGCCGAGGTGATAGCAACAAGAAAGGCCACTTTTTGAGTTAGATGGCGAGTGGAAGCATCCCGGAGTGGTTTGTATGGGGATTTTGTCAGAGAATCTAGCCCCTTGGTCAGGTTCCAGGTTGGGAAGCGCTGAGTGACCGGAGGACTACGTAAAGAGGCACCCCTCAGAAGACTTTTAATCAGTGGGTGTTGGGATAAAGGAGAAAAATCCGCACAGGCCAACACATAGGATAAGGCCAAAACCTGGCATTTTAAGGTGTTGGGGGCCAATCCTTTGGCAAAGCCGTCACTCAGGAATCCCAGCATCTTGCCTACCGTCAGGTCAGTTGGTGAGCATTGTGCTTCCTTGCACCACTTGCAGAAGGTGCGCCAGGTGGAGGCGTAAATCTGTTGTGTTGAGGACTGTCTGCTATTGATGATCAGGTCCATTGCTTCCAAAGGCACCTGGCGATTGGCTAACGTGAGCCGCTCAAGCGCCAGGTGGTCAGTTTCATCCAGTTGGGGTCTGGGTGGCATACTGACCCCTGCTGTAATGCATTGGTTCGCACTGGAAGACACCAAGGAGGGGATACAGACAAGGTCACAAGGTCTGCAAACCATGCCCTGCGTGGCTAGTAAGGGGCCACCAGTATCAGATCCACCCCCTCCTCCAACAGTTTGCATATCACCCTGGGGATTAGGGCAAGAGGAGGGAAGGCGTAGAGAAACCCCTCTGGCCATGGAGAACGAAGAGCATCAGTGCCCTATGCCCCCCGACAGCCGAACCTGGTGAAGAACCGAGGCAGGTGAGTGTTCGTTTTGGGCCATGACTCCTTGGACTTAAAGGCCCATTTCCTGGAATGAGAGAAGGAATACCCAACATTGCTGGTGCCCGGAGATGGAGAATCCCTTTAAGGAGTCAAACTTGAGGCCTCTAGCTTGTGACTCACAGGATTAGAGTCCGACATGTTAATACAGATGAGAAGGCCCAAACAATTTGCAGTTAATGTAAAATAAAATGGCCGCCGGTATGTAAAATTGCCAGAGATAACAAAATTGCAGGAGGCCTAGACAGGCTTAGAGCTGTGGGCCTCAAGGTTTGTGGTTTCCAACTGCACAGAGACAAACGGCACTTATTATTTTTATTTCACACACTCACTCCCCTGAATAGGCAAGAAAGGGCAATTTCGGCTTAGCCGCTTGAATTCTACTCCCAAATCCTAATATGAATTAAAAATTTTGACCAGGAAAAATTGGGCCTAAATTGCCTCGGAGTGGAGCGCTGCGCTGCTGCAGGAGCCGATCAGCTGTGAGGCGCTGAATAATTACTAGTTAAAACCGGGCGGATTTGTAAGCCGATCTCTGAAATTGAGCTGAAATTGCATCCTCGGGATAATTCCTGCTTCGGCATGATCGACAGCTAGAAGGGCCTCTGGGAAGGGCTTTTCGGCTGATAACAAATACCTCCCCCCCGACCGGTTGTTTAAAGGCTCCAATGTAAAAGCGGCAGAGAAAGAAATCGCTTTTTGAGTAAGCGATCTGGCTGGCCTGCCGGCACAGCTCGGAAGGACTAACCTCCCACCCTCACAAAATGCCTTCCCGGGGCAGTGGCTGAAGGGGAGGAGGATAATTGGGAGAGGGTGTTTTAAAAAAAAAAACAAAAAAACTGGTAGGTGAAGGGAGAAGAGAAGGTAAAAGGAAAAGAATACACAGTCAGTAAGTTGACCACACATCCTGTCCTGCTGAGGACTGAGGAAAAAAGCGGAATGATTGACAGAACTTGAGCTTTTATAATATGGGCTCAGTCCTGGTTGGTTGACGGACGGAGGTCAACCCACTGACTGCAGACTGCTCCAATGATTGGAGAAACGTATAGTTCAATAAAGACTGCTTTCTTCTCCACATTAGTAGGGCAGTGTATTTGTCTGATTGATTTATCTGATTATTTTTAAAATATGCAGAATTTTTCATAATTGTTTACATATACTGTATTTAAAAGCTTTTTTTAAAAAAATCTCTAATTTACATAGCTATTAATGTAAATTACTCAAGAATCTTTTTATAATGCAAATTAACATTCATTCTATGACAAAAATATCTCACCACTGCAAGCAAACTCCTTCAATGTAAACTTCCTGATGTGAGCTTATTATTTTTACAAAAAGATGCCTAACACTGTTTCTATGTAACTGGTAGTCTAACATCTACTTCAGAGTACTTTGACTAGGAAAGGTACATGTTACCTCATTTTGATGCTAATAGTAGTCCTGTTGCAAATCATTAGGTGCAATAAATGTCCAACAAAATCCAACGCAAACTTAGCTTACTTCAGGCCTGGCCAACTGAGAACATTTAGAGTGAAGGTCACAGAATTTTAAAATGGTGGGCATGTCTATGTATGTTGAAAGAGGGTTGGGGGTCTTAGTCCCTGTTCACATAAATAATTTTGAACCAGTAACCATTGTGGATTTCCATGTCAATAATACTGGGCCCCACCCCACTATTTCTTTGGATTAGAAATACTATACTTGTAAGACTCCATAGTTGCCTATCTTTGTAATTCTCTCATTGCACTACAATAGAGATTTAAAATATGTGGACTTATGTGATGAAAGAGGAAAATGAATTCTAATGAGAATGAGATTTAGGTCCTGAATCCACACAATGGATTCCTCTGGAATACTGGCTAAGCCTAGCTCCCTCCCCCCAACCCAATCTCATTGAATACAAATTAAGTTTATCTTTTCTACAGGAGCTATTTACTGGTTACAATGAAGAGTTGAATCTGGGACATATGGTGATGAGTTCTTTATGTTCAGAATTACTTTATAGCACTATTTCCATTTAATTAAAAGAAGTGTTTGTGGAAGAGGGAGAAAATACTAACACCCTGCTGTGTGTTTGTGCGTGCACGTGTGTGTAGGTGCACCAAGCTGCTTTAAAAACACATTGTTAAACCTTATTAATTGTTTAGAACTATAGTATCAAACAAGATTTTAATAAGAAACCAAAAAGATAAGGAGAAAACAAGCCACTGAAAACTTCTATATTTGAATTATAAAGGCATTGTTTTCTACTGGTGGCACCTTATTTTTCAAGTACATAAAGAGAATGAAAGCCAGAGCAGGGTGAGACAAAGATCAATGCTGAATGTATTACCTGGCAGTGGTCAGACTCAGTTTAATAAGAAAAAAATTGTTCCATTAAGCTAAACCTAATTCTTCGCCGAAAATGGTTGAAATCTATTCCTTATATTGCCAGGTTCATAAAGACTTATAATATTTGGAAGAAACAACCCAGAGCCGAGTTTAATCAGATTAAATGTATTGCAAAATATACTTAACAAGAGCCTATCAAGTTGTTAATGATTGCTATTAATAGCAAACAATTTTTGTATAGAATTTTTTTTATTAGAAACTATCGTCAAAATACAGCCTTTGTGGAATGTAATAGAAGGGGGGGCAAAGGGGGGGGGAAGCTTCACAGTAATTTGTAATAGCTACAACTATGGGCCTGAAACATTCACCTACAAGATCTAAGTAATTTATTTCATCAATTCCCTTTTTAACACAAAATGAAATTTTATTCATAAAGTATTTAAGTGCCAGCTGTTAACATAACCAGAGAAGTTCAAAGGGGACTAGAACAGTTGTTTATGGCTTGAGTTTGCTGGAACAATGTAATAGTAGAGCAAAAAAAATGATTTCTTTTTTTGGAACTCCTGAGAATAACAAAATAACAGAGTTAGAAGGGACCTTGGAGGTCATCTAGTCCAATTCCCTGCTTAAGCAGGAAATCCTTTATACCATGACTTTAATTTTTTTTAAAAAAAATTACTTTTCCCAACCTCCAGATGGACCCTTGTTAACCAGAATGATAGAATAGTGGTACTCATCATATTAGATCGGGGAAACTAGTTTGGTATTTTTATGTTGATGTTTCACATGGAAACATATAGGCGTTTGCAGTTTTTTCTGGAGTAGAAATTCAGATCTTTTGTTGCTGACTCCAGAAAGCAGAGGAACTTTGGAAAAGTGCTTCCTGGATGGCTCCTATCAGCAGCAGTGGCCATATATCAATTTGTGATTGACTCCATAGCTGTTGTGAGTGCTCCTTGTCCATCTCAGGTCATGGCAGATTCTGTTGATAATGAGCCAGGGCCCTCTGGATACCCTGGGCCAGAGTAGTTGCCAACTGATGCAGAGAGAGAGAGTGAGAGACAAAGTGACCTGAGTGAACCTGAGGAACCACCAGAGGGGGCTGATCTGACAATGGGGGAGTGGTCCCAGTCGGAGGATGAGGAAGACATTAGAGGGGATAATCAGTGGATAGATCCTTGCTATAGGAGATTGCTGAGAAGGGGAGAGGAGTTGCATAGTAAAAGGAATTAGCTTACAGCCTTAGCAGAGGTCTTCAAACTTGGCAAGTTTAAGACTTGTGGACTTCAACTCCCAGAATTCTCCAGCCAGCTATGCTGGCTGGAGAACTCTGGGAGTTGAAGTCCACAAGTCTTAAACTTGCCAAGTTTGAAGACCTCTGGCCTTAGTCTCTTTGGGATGTGATGTCACCTCCAGGCAGAATAAAGGCAAAGGATTTAGGGTAATTGGGTGTGGGGTTTCAGCACCGTTAATGGAAGAGGTTGTAGAGTGGGGGGATGCTTGAACAAGGCTTCAAAACTATGATTTCTGCCTCAATAAAAGACATTCTCTGCTGGAGGATTTTTGCTCAGGATCGGTTGAGTTGATTCATATGCTTAAATGATAAATGGACTTGTCATCTAAGGAATTCCAATTAGGCGGAGTTTGGCACCTTTCCCAGACCTTGATGATGTTTCATTCTGGAGAGAGAAATAACTCCCTTTTTCTTTGCCATTTTAAATCTGCTTTCATTGTGTGAAAGCATTCCCGGCATGATCTCATGGCCGGAAGTGGATGGGGCAGAGCGCGCAGCTTTTAAAAAACCCACAAGCCACCTAGCTCTCCTCTTTGTGCTTGTCTGCAAGCAAGAGCAGACACCCACCCTCCCTCCTCTCAATCCAGGGTGCTTAAAGGGTCGCCTAACTGGGGGCAGAGTAGGAATTTTTGCAATCGCAGCACATTTGAGTCTAGATTGTTTTTTGCCTATTCCACCCTGGAGGACGGAGAAGTGTATTTTGGTTATGTGGCGTGTCTGGGGTTTAATAAGGTCAGCAGGTAACAATTGACTAATTTCTTTTCAGTCACTGTTTGGCAGTAATGGGGCGGTAATGTGTATCAGTAGCAACTGTGTGTTCTCCATTGGGCATCTTTTGGAAGATGATCGCATGCCCTTTCCACAACTCAAACTGTCTACACAACCAGGGTGGTGGAAAGGGGGTGCCTTTGGGACTCACCAATGCTTCAGTGGTAGCAATTTACACCTATTTACACCCATTTAGTTGCCCAAGTATGTTATACATAGGAACTTCCACCCCATTTAGTGACCTCTGCAGGTCTTCTATATTTATATTTAATAAAGTGACCCAATGCTTCTGTGGTAGGGCAGTTAGTGTGATTATGCCCTTTCCACAACTCAAACTGTCTACACAACCAGGGTGGTGGAGAGGAGGTGCCTTTGGGGCTCACTCACATCATTTCCGGTTCCAGGTCATCGGGGTGAGCCCTTCCACATGCTTGAGGTGTGGCTTACATGGTTGGACGTAGGCTAAAGATAGCCTCGCACTGCCCAGGCAAGGAGTTACACCCATTTAGGTGTCCAAGTATGTTATACATAGGAACTTCCACCCCATTTAGTGACCTCTGCAGGTCTTCTATATTTATATTTAATAAAGTGACCCAATGCTTCTGTGGTAGGGCAGTTAGTGTGATTATGCCCTTTCCACAACTCAAACTGTCTACACAACCAGGGTGGTGGAGAGGAGGTGCCTTTGGGGCTCACTCACATCATTTCCGGTTCCAGGTCATCGGGGTGAGCCCTTCCACATGCTTGAGGTGTGGCTTACATGGTTGGACGTAGGCTAAAGATAGCCTCACACTGCCCAGGCAAGGAGTTACACCCATTTAGGTGTCCAAGTATGTTATACATAGGAACTTCCACCCCATTTAGTGACCTCTGCAGGTCTTCTATATTTATATTTAATAAAGTGACCCGTATTACCCAGCTCTCGTGTTCATGTGTTATTCCACATCCAGCTAGCATGAAAGGAGATTGGCACACAAAATTTTACAAAGGATACCAAGTTTGGGGAAGAGTGTTCTTTGTTAAAATGTTTCTTACCAATGATTAGGACCCTCCTTGCCTTTCGTAAACTCCTTAAAACCCACCTCTGCCGTCAGGCATGGGGGAATTGAAACATCTCCCCCCTGCCCATGTTATTTTGGTATTTGATTGATTGTGTGCTTGTTTTTTATATATATTGGGGTTGTTTTTATGAATTTCTTAACCTAAAACTGTAATTGGATTGGTGGGTATTGGATTTGTCACTATGTACTGTTTTTGCCATTGTTGTGAGCCGCCCCGAGTCTGCGGAGAGGGGCGGCATATAAATCCAATAAATCTAATCTAATCTAATCTTCTGTGGTGGGGCAGTTAGTGTGATTTTGTCTCTTCATAATATATGAAAGACATGCAAAGAAAAGAATTATGTACAATGAATGTATTCTTTACTTGTCAGGAATCACTTAGTTTCTGACAATTTTTCAGTTAAAATAAATTGTAGATTTGCTCTTTATTCTAAGACAGGATAGACACATTAATACATGCAGGTTTCCCACTTCGCTATGTTTCAGAAATATTTATCATTATAAAAGGTAAAAGATGACATTCCATAATGTTACCTCTTAGAGTAGTTAACACTACAGGGAAGATATCTGTCTTAGTCTTTACGCTGCATTACCATAAAAAAAGGCAGCAAATGAAGTCTTGCATGTACAAACAAATCACTTGTTTTTGACCAAAACACTTGACTTTTATGGCTGTAAAATGGTGTGTTCTTTCACCCTTCATTGTCCAATGCCCAAAACTGAAAGAACCAGGTCTTTTTGTTGCTACCCCATGGTTATAAGTTGGGTGGAACTAAAATTCAGCTATACTTGAATATTGTCAATCCCTGCATTGCAAATATTAATTTAGAACAGGGGTCCTCAACTTTGCAACTTTAAGACTTGTGGATTTCAACTCCCAGAATTCTACAGCCAACTATGCTGACTGGAGAATTCTGGGAGTAGAGGTTCACAAGTCTTAAAATTGCCAAGTTTGAAGACCTCTTGTTTAGAATAATCAATTTAGTACCTTCAAGCTCAGAAGACATGTTCATAATTCTCATCTGAAAATGGACAAGAACATTGTTTAAAGAATTCTTTAAACAAAAATCTAATTTGTGTTAACCTCTACAAAAATCCTTCCTCCCCCCTCCCCCTTATAGCGCAATAATAAGTTTGTCATGGGCTACAACCTTCCTGGGATGGTTATAACATCTGGAATTCTTCCATCCCTGAATACAGACAGCAAGCAAAGCCCACTCCATTTAGACAACTGGAAGCAGCTGCAATTTGGAAATCAACTTTCCCAGAATGGTCTTCTTCATATTCATCCAGATGTTTCATATAATAGCAGTGATAAACACTTGAAATAACCTTCAAGAACCAATACTTGTATTTGCTTGATTTTTCTTTTTCCATTTAAAACAGTGTTTAATATTGTAAACCTCTAGGCAAGGAATGAATCTCATGGGAACAAAAATCACTGCACCAATCATGTAAAAGAATAATTACATTAAGAACTCCACAGTTTTGAAAGTTCAGGGAACCTTCCTATCTACATATAATGTTATCCAAACAAAGAGAAACAATAAAATCTATATCAAAACAGAAATCATAAAATTAATTCTAAACACCCTTTCACTGCCCTGTCAAAGCAGATTAATGAATATCAAGCAATAAAGCATATTAATCTATCAAATCTTAGCTTACATCCATCAATTGTTAGCATTGCACCACCTCTCATTGCTTACTTTTTTTTAATATTCCTGTTTCGAAAGACCGACTATTGTGTCAGTTCATAGGGATCTATTTTAGGGATCTAAGGCCTTATTTTGATTTACTAATATTATTTTGCCCCATACTGAAATAACATAGGAGGATCTCTTAGGCCAGTTATGGCGAACCTTTTCCCCCTTGGGTGCCGGAAGACCATGCGCGGGTGCTATTGCACATGTGCAAGTGCCCACACCCATATAATTCAATGTCTGGGGAGGGTGAAAACAGCTTCCACTGCCACCTGGAGGCCTTCTGAAGGCTGGAAATGGCTTGTTTCCCAGGTTTTTGTGGGCCCAGAAGACTTCCCTGGAGCCAGGGGAGGTAAAAGTCCTCCCTCAGCCCCATGGAGGCTCTCTGGAAGCCAAAAATGCCCTCCCAGAGCCTCTGTGGGAGCCAAAAATCAGCTAGCCGGCACACACATGCACTTTGGAACTGAGCTAGGGCAACAGCTTGCGTGCCAGCAGATATGGCTCTGTGGGCCACCTGTGGCACCCGTGCCATAGGTTCACCATCACTGTCTTAGGCAATCAGTGTAGCATTGAACATCATTTGTTTTCCTGATATGTTGGTCATTATAATGTCTACCTGAAGCCTCCTGATAGCTATACAGATAGTCCTCGATTTACAGCAGTTCATTTAGTAACTATTCAAAGCTACAATGGCACTGGAAAAAAATGATTTGTGACTGTTTTCAGAGTTACAACCTTTGCAGCATCCCCATGATCATGTGATCACAATTAAGATGCTTGGCAACTAGTTCATATTTATGACCATTGTTGTGGCTTTGTCCAAGGTCCCTTTTGCAACCTTCTGACCAGCAAAGTCAATGGGGAAGCCGGATTCACTTAACAACCAAATTACTAACCAATTAATTGCAATGAATTAACAGCTGTGGCAAGAAAGGTCTTAAAATGGGGTAAAACTCACTTAACAAATATCTCATTTAACAACAGAAATGTTGGACTCAATTGTGGTCATAAGTCAAGAACTATCTATAGTGGCTTGGTTCATCTTGGAAAAGAAATGTTGCCATGCTGATCTAGAAATAGTAGGAGATGGCCAAGAAATCCAAGTTATGAATAGATGTGGAATAGGGGGGGGGGGGGGGAAGGATCCCAAAAGGTGATAAAACTACAAAGATGTTTTCATAATTATAAGGAGTCCAAATCAACTTGAAGGACACTTTAACTTTATGGAAAACTTTGCCAGCTAACATAATCTCATGTCAATGGCCATGCCATGAGAGGTAATTAAGCTTATGGATCCTGACGTTACACAAATCTGGCTGAAAAGAAAAGACTTTCAGACTTGTCTTAAAGCTGTCAAGTTTGAAGACCCCTGAGTTAGGGGTTAGGACAGGGGTGGGCTACTGCCCAGATAGGTGGGGACATGCAGTGGGGCAGCGAAAATGGAGTTCCACCCCAGAGCACCCAATTTGCACTGAAAAACATTGAAAGAAAATGCAGGGTGTCCTGCATAAGCCCTGCCCACAGTGTGGTAGTAAAAATTTTGGTAGCCCGTCACTGTGTTAGGAGTGCAAGGGTCTTTACACCTGGCATGTTTAAGGCTTGTGGACTTCAATTCCCATTTCTGAGCTAGCATGAGTGGTGAAGGAATTCTGGGAGTTGAAGTCTACAAGTCTTGAAGCTGTCAAGTTTGAAATTTGTAAAAAGTGTACATGTTTTTAAAAAGTATACATGTTTTTAAAAAGTATACATGGTTTTAAAAAGTATACAGTACATGGTTGTAAAAAGTATTCTGCTACACTGGCATTTTATTAAACAATATAATACTACACCATTTGGTTCAGAATACTTTTTTCCTTGTTTTCCTCTTCTAAAATCTAGGTGCATCTTATATACCGGTGCATCTCATACACCAAAAAATGCGGTATATCCTTAACATCCCACAACACAAGCTTTTGGCCCTAATACCTTGCTATATCTAAGGCAAAAACGTAGATGAGTATTTACTCAAACTTGAGGTCAGTTTTATTCAGTCTAGCTTAATCACAAATAAATGCAACCTAATGGAACCTACTTCTAAATAGGCATGTACAGGATTACTCTATAAGTACATAAAGGTGTATATTTGTGCTCTATTTACCTGACCTCATTTTGCTCTACTCCACTGTCATTTCCCCTGCATTGAATTGTAAATTGCAAATCCTATGGGGCAGACACCTGTCATTCCATACTTCATCGAGTGTGTCAAGCATATTGATATATTATATTTTTTTTAAAAAAGAGAACAGTATGAAGCCTCCTCTTAAAAAATTATATGTGTAACCTGTGCAACTATTTGTTTAACCTGCCTAGGATGACCATCAGAATACAGAAATCACTGGTTGCTTTCAACAGGATCCAAACTATGTGTTTAATTAAATTTGCATTCCCATCTACATTTGATGTGCATTTAGTTGCATGACCTGTGGAAGTAATCCAGTGTGTATACACCACTTTTGCATTCAGATATTTACCCAATTGAAATTCACATTTCCTAATATGCAAAGGCTGTTATAGGACATCTGCATGTAGATTACCTTCTGTAGATCAGAGTTAAGAAAACTCCTATGGTATGCATGGCTTTCTGTGTACTAGACTGCTTTGCATAATTTTATTAGACTTTTAAAAAAAGATTATAAACTAACATGTGTCCAGCCTCCACTTCCACAGCGCCCCCCGAGGAGGAGGGCTGTGTGGACAACTGTCGGTTCAGGAAGATTGCGTGCAGTTGAGCAAAAACATAGCAATTTTGGTCTCTCTGTATCGAATTCCTATAGTGTTCTTGCGGATTTAAATAGTAAGGATGTTGGAGATATTAGCAAGGTCCCTCAGGCAGAGAATGAGGGGATGTTCAAAGGGGAAGTTGTCGTAAATGTCACCAAACCATCAAGTACAGTTAGTAGAAATAAAAAGAGGACACATTTTCTTGTGGGTGATTCGACCGTTAGAGGTGTTGATTTGGGACAGAGCAAGGATGTGGTTAAGGTGCTGAGGTGTCTCCCAGGGGCCACTGCCAGCAGGGACAGGAGGCGGATTACAAACATTGTTAAGACTGTGAGTAAAGGTAATAATGTTGATGTGGTGGTGCATCTTGGCACAAATGATTTGTCCCAGAGAAATGTTAATGTAGTAAAAAGAGATTTTCAATGTCTAAGTGTGGAGCTGGGTAAAATAACTGATTCAGTGACTTTCTCAGAGGTGTTACTGGTTTGTGGCCAAGAGGATAAAACAACGTGTATCAGAGAGTTTAATGTGTGGTTAAGGCAGTGGTGTAAAGCTGAAGGTTTTGGCTATGTAAGTCATGATGTCAGTAGGTGGTCTAATAGGGAGTTGTTTAAGAGGGATGGTTTGCATCCATCATACAGAGGTACCCAGGTGCTCGGTGAGGAATTCAGAACTTTTTTGGACAGGCATTTAAACTAGGTAAAGGGGACAGAGATGTAACTGATGTGGGTGATTTCTGTCCCCGACCAATGAGGATAAAGCAGTTTTTGGAAGCTTATGAAAAGGGAGCTGCAAATAATATAGATGTAGTTGTTGATGATAAGGGGCAAACTAATAACGAAAATAATGTTCTTCGGGTAATGTGCACAAATGCTCGAAGCTTGAGCAACAAGCTCTGTGAATTAATGGCCATAATATCTAGAGATAATTTGGACCTGGTTGCCATAACTGAGACATGGTTTAAGGATTCTAATGAATGGGAAATATCCATACCAGGATATACACTGTATAGGAAGGATAGAATAGAGAGAAGGGGAGGTGGAGTAGCCATTTATATTAAAGAAAGTCTAAAAACAACACTAATTCAAAATACGTGTCAAGATCTAGAGACTCTCTGGATTTGCATGCAAAATAAAGAAGGTTCTGTCATTAGAATTGGGGTGATCTATAGGCCTCCAGGGCAATCCGAGGAATATGACAACAAGATGGTGGGTGAAATTACCCAAATGGCAGTAAAGGGAGATATTGTGGTTATGGGTGATTTCAACATGCCTGATGTTGACTGGAATATCCCCAGTGCCCTTACATGCAAAAGTAAGAATATAGTAGAGGCCTTTACAGGAGCAGCTCTGGCACAGCTGGTTAAGACACCAACTAGAGGGGAGAATATTCTAGATTTAGTTTTTACGAATGGGAATTGGGTTTCAGATGTCAAGGTGGGAGAAAATTTAGGTTGCAGTGACCATCTATGTTTGTGGTTTGATGTAAAAACTCATTGTGAGCAATCCTATAATGCAACCAAAGTATTGGATTTCAGAAAAACAAATTTTAATGCAATGGGAGAATATTTAGATAATGAATTAAAGGGGAGGGATAAAATGGCAGGAGCGAGCATCCAGTGGACTGTATTAAAAAAGGCCATCTTAAAAGCCACTGGACTGTATGTAAGACAAATAACTAAAGGTAAAAGGAAGAAGAAACCGCTATGGTTTAGCAATGATGTAAGGGCTATAGTCAATGAAAAAAAGGCTGCCTATAGGAGGTATAAAGAGTCTGGAAGTATAGCTGATAGGGAGGTATATAAAATGAGACAGAAGGAGGCGAAACAGATAATATATGCTGCTAAAGCCTCAAAAGAGGAAGAAATTGCCAAATCTGTAAAGAAGGGGGATAAAACCTTCTTCAGATATATTAATGATAAGAAGAAGAAAAACTGCGGCATCACGAAGCTTAGTACCGGGAATAATACATGCATTAATGGGAATAAGGAGATCGCTGACCATTTCAATAGCTACTTCTGTTCAGTTTTCTCAAAAGACACCTTACAAAATAATACTATAGAGGGATATAGCATTGCTTCCAGCTGTACGGATTCAGCTCCAGTGATCTTAGAAGCCGATGTCTTAGAAGAACTTGAACGATTAAAGATAAATAAGGCAATGGGTCCAGATGGCATCCACCCCAGAGTTCTTAAAGAACTCAGATCTGTCATTGCTACCCCCCTGACTGATTTGTTTAACCAATCCTTGTTAACAGGAGAAGTTCCTGAGGATTGGAGAATGGCCAGTGTTGTGCCTATTCACAAGAAGGGCAGTAGAGAAGAAGCTGGTAACTACAGGCCAGTTAGCTTGACATCAGTTGTAGTTAAAATGATGGAGACTCTACTCAAAAAGAGGATAAATCAGCACCTAAAAAACAATAACTTATTAGACCCAAATCAGCATGGCTTTACTGAAGGCAAATCATGTCAGACTAATCTCATTGATTTCTTTGACTATGTCACAAAGGTGTTGGATGAAGGTGGTGCCGTGGATATTGCCTATCTGGACTTCAGCAAAGCCTTTGATACGGTTCCACATAAAGAGCTGATAGATAAATTAGTGAAGATTGGACTTAATCCCTGGATAGTTCAATGGATTTGCAGCTGGCTGAAGCGTAGACATCAGAGAGTTATTGTTAATGGCGAGTATTCTGAGCAGAGTCAGGTTACAAGCGGTGTGCCACAAGGATCTGTTCTGGGTCCTATTCTTTTTAATATATTTGTGAGTGACATAGGGGAAGGTTTGGTAGGGAAGGTTTGCCTATTTGCCGATGACTCTAAAGTGTGCAATAGGGTTGATATTCCTGGAGGCGTCTGTAATATGGTAAATGATTTAGCTTTACTAGATAAATGGTCTAAGCAATGGAAACTGCAGTTTAATGTTTCCAAATGTAAAATAATGCACTTGGGGAAAAGGAATCCTCAATCTGAGTATTGTATTGGCAGTTCAGTGTTGGCAAATACTTCAAAAGAAAAGGATTTAGGGGTAGTGATTTCTGACAGTCTCAAAATGGGTGAACAGTGCAGTCAGGCGGTAGGGAAAGCAAGTAGGATGCTTGGCTGCATAGCTAGAGGTATAACAAGCAGGAAGAGGGAGATTATGATCCCACTATATAGAATGATGGTGAGACCACATTTGGAATACTGTGTTCAGTTCTGGAGACCTCACCTACAAAAAGATATAGACAAAATTGAACGGGTCCAAAGACGGGCTACAAGAATGGTGGAAGGTCTTAAGCATAAAACGTATCAGGAAAGACTTAATGAACTCAATCTGTATAGTCTGGAGGACAGAAGGAAAAGGGGGGACATGATCGAAACATTTAAATATATTAAAGGGTTAAATAAGGTCCAGGAGGGAAGTGTTTTTAATAGGAAAGTGAACACAAGAACAAGGGGACACAATCTGAAGTTAGTTGGGGGAAAGATCAAAAGCAACATGAGAAAATATTATTTTACTGAAAGAGTAGTAGATCCTTGGAACAAACTTCCAGCAGATGTGGTAGATAAATCCACAGTAACTGAATTTAAACATGCCTGGGATAAACATATATCCATCCTAAGATAAAATACAGAAAATAGTATAAGGGCAGACTAGATGGACCATGAGGTCTTTTTCTGCCGTCAGACTTCTATGTTTCTATGTTTCTAACATAAACTAATATAAAGAAGAAGAAGAAAAAAAGTAAAAAATAAATCTAAAAGTGCAAAAAAGATCAAAGTAGAAAAAAAGAAAATACAAAGGAGGAACTTCCAATCTTTTTTACTACTGTTCTAAGTGCCATTGCAAATTTTCCTTTTTTTCTACAATAACAATGGTTTTCTTTTTTCTACAGTTTCTTTAATCATCAAAACCATAAATCATAAGCTTTTTTCTGTTTCATTCAAAAATCTATAAGCTGTTTCCAGGCTCTAATAAACATAGATATTGCCTTTTCTCTGATCGGAGAAGTCAATTTAACTATCTCAGCAAATTTCATCATCTTTATCAACCATTCCTTTATTGTGGTAGGCACAAAATCTTTCCATCTTTGTGCATACTATAATCTTGCTGCAGGTATCATGCATAAAAACCAAGTTCCATGACTTCCATACACACAGCCCAACTGTTTGTCCACCAATTCCAAAAGAAAAACCTCTTATTTTTATCTCTCTGTATTTGTGTGCCTATATGAGATGGCTTGCAAATAGCTCTTGATGCATTTATTTATTTACATTACTTCATATTGTTAAAAATCATTTATAATGCCATTCTGTGGGAGTTGCCATTACAGACAGTAGCAGCTGTTATGGTCTATTGTGTAACTAAGTAATTATGGAATTTACAGACTGTCATGTAAATATGTAATTATGGACTTTTAAAAGTGTGTATTATTTCTTCCATGTATTATTTACTCAGCTTGCTGTAGTTCCTCAGGATGGAGCCCATTCAGCCTGTTTGGGGGGAAAAAATGTTACAACCGAACTATATACATTATTTGTTCTATAGTATTATTTCAATGCGTTAATTAGATGCATTTTAAATGGAAGTATGTGCATAATTAGTCTGGTAACATCCAATTCTTTGTTTCAGGAAAAACTGAGCTTAATGTACCAATATACTGTACTCATTCTCCAGACAGTGATAATCTTCTAGTGTAAATGCTACCATCTATATATAACAGGAGAGTTAACATATAATAATAACAACACGTTTGTGGAAAGTGTTTCAGGTGAAATTCAAAGCACCCCCCCCCCAGTGAAGTGCTGCAAAAAAAATTTACTACTGCACTGTGGGCGTGGCTTATTTTGTGGGTGTGGGTTGCAGGCCATGTGACCAGGTGGGAGTGGCTTGACGATCTTGTGACCTGGGGCAGCTTAAAGGTCATGTGACTGGCTTAAAAGTGGCCAACTTGACATTACTCACATCAAGGGTTTGAGTTAGGGTGCCTGCCCTGGCCTCGCCTCAAAGAGATACAATTTCCCTATCTATTTACTATTACTGAACAACCAAAATATACCTTTTAATTCTATGTAAATATGTCTTATATGTACGTACATATTACACACAGGCACACAAAAATATACATTATCTACTATATAAGTTGTATGTGTCTGTACACATAGATATGCATACACAGCTCTTCAAAAATTATACACATTCAACTTCATTTACTGCAATAGGAAAAATATACCCAGAGCCCAGAAGGGAAAAAAAGAGAGAGAAAAAAAATCTTTTTTTTCTACCGATATTACGTACTTGACCAAATTTTTTCTACCAGTTCTGCGTATCCCCCACCCCCCAAAAATCACCATTCTGTTCATGTAGCCATAAAATAGATAATTTGATACCTTCTGATCAGAAACATCTGCGATAGATAATTGTAAATCTCATGTAACAAATTAGTCAAATTCTTTTTAAAAGTCATATACAAACCAGAACATAACTATACTTTAGTTTTTGTACTCCTTGGAATGTTGTGAGAATGTTGCATACGGAAATGTGAAGGTTGGAGAAAATTAGAGAGAGGGGGAGGGAGGGAGAGGCAAAGAGAGGGAGAGGAAAGGGAGAAAGAGAGAGAGAGAAATTAAAAGAAATGAAAAGGTGTGTTTGGTTTTCACGAAGAGGTTTTTTTTTTCAATAAAAAAATTCCAACCAAATGAAGAAATACATAGAAGCAAAAATGCTCAAATCCAAAAAATGTAAAAAGTGAAACAGAGAAGCTCCCTCACCCTGTCCTTAGAGATGCTTCAATCGCAGAGGTTGGCCTAAATCTCTACTCCTTCAAATGACCACAACACAATGAAATATCATAAGCAACTATGACCTCCACTGCTCCGTTTTCCCTAGTGTGACGAGTTATTGTTTCCCCCCAACCCATATAAAGCTTTGGCTTCTTTGCAGCTGACTTTCTATGTGCTCAGAAGTCCACAAATATTGAGTTTCTAGCCAGGGGTTACCTCTTACTGTTTCCAATCACCTTAACAAGAACCCTCTGGCAGGTTGGGAGAGAAGTGAGATACTCACTTATTTGTGTGCAAGATGAAGATAAGAAATGGAGGGAGTCTCACCAGCTGCTGGAGGTTGTTATTGTTTTAATTGTTTTGAAAACTGCAAAGGAAATTAGGCCTTTGAGGTAAGGATGTATGATGCTGCTGGATCTCCTTTCTTAGAGAGTTCTCAGGGCACAGAGAGTGTATTTGTTGATGCCTATCAGCTCAATAGAAAAAAACCCCCCACCTATTTCTACCTGCTTATAAATGCCCATTCTGACAGTCTCTAATTTACTTTATATTGCTACAGATTTTTCCCTGGTTTTTAGCTGTGCTAATTTCTTCTTCCATATTTTTCTTTCTCTACTTTGGAGTCATTTGTTCGTGTGTGTGTTTGTGTGTGTGTGTGTGTGTGTGTGTGTGTGTGTGTTGATCTCATTTTGTCTCTGTAATCTGCCATTTTCTCTCCCTCCTAAGTTTATTTGTATTTGTATTTATTAGATCTGTATGCCGCCCCTCTCCGAAGACTCGGGGCGGCTAACAACAATAAAAAGACAATGTGAACAAATCTAATATTCAAAATAATCTAAAAAACCCCAATTTAAAGAACCAATCATACATACAAGCATACCATGCATAAATTTTATAAGCCTAGGGGGAAGGGAAAACTTCAATTCCCCCATGCCTGACGACAGAGGTGGGTTTTAAGGAGCTTTTGAAAGGCATGGAGGGTGGGGACAACTCTGATATCTGGGGGGAACTGGTTCCAGAGGGTCAGGGCCACCACAGAGAAGGCTCTTCTCCTGGATCCCGCCAAATGACATTGTTTAGTTGACGGGACACGGAGAAAGCCAACTCTGTGGGACCTAACCTAAGTTTATCTTGAGCTGCTTTCAGAAAAAGCTGCACTCCTGCATAATTCTATATTCTTCTCCTGTGGAAACTACTAAAATTCTCTTTCTGGATCTCAATATCTGTTTCCCGTATTCCCCACTGTTTTGTTTATTCTAGAGGCCCCGGTGGCATCCACAAGGTCATTCCAGATATTCCTTGTCACACTATATTACCTATGCGTGAAATCCTCATTTTGTGTGATGCTCAAAATATATATTCATGTCATCATAGCTTAATGTCCAGGAAGGATTCCACAAGCAGAAGCAAGAGAATTCACTGTCTGCTTTCTGCATTATTGTAACTAAACGGCCCAATGGGAAATGCTGACAGTTCAAGACTGGAAACGCATAAGGAGAGGAGGAAAAATAGAAAAGTTTAAGTTGGTTGGCATTGTAGAACTAGGGCATTCAGCCAAAGAAAGAAAGAAAAGTCAAAGGAATAAATTGCCTATCAAGGGTTGCAATTAGTTCTGTGTGAAGTTGATGTACCAATCTTAAAACGGTGTCTGTATTTTTGTGAGAATAACTGCAGAACCATTTCAAGGTGAGATTATGAGCAAGAAGCCCCCAGGGGCCATTGCTGCCCATGCAGTAAATCCTCATTTCGAACAGACTTAATGAGAAAAAGAATTTCTTGTAAGGCATTTGGGTATTTTCACTTATTCTCCCACATCGAGACAAGATTTCACTGTTTGGGCAGAATAAAGACAGATCATTTTGTACATGTGGAGGGTGGGGGCATAAATTCTTTCTGCTAAATGTTCCAATACTAGCCAGAATTAAGTGTTTTCAGTGTGTATTAATAACTTCAAGCCAAAGTTTTATTTTGTTTTAAAAAAACTAGATTGATGCCTGTAAATTCCGTGCTATATTTTTGGGATTCTTAGTCATGCCACATTGGACTTGACTGTTGTGTCTGGCAGGATTTGGCAAAGAATGGGGATAGATTTCAGTTCAAGTTCAACATCCAGATTAAAATATTTGGAATCCTGAATGGCAACTAATAATAGTCAGGCCAACAGAACATCTTGCTGTTACTGCTATAAAACCAGTGGTTTCTATAGTGTTTCCTACAAAAAACAGATAAACGAGACAACAATAATTGTAAAAGAACAAGATAAGCTTCAATAATTTTTTTTAAAAAGCTGAACTGTAATATCCAAAATTTGGAAGACTTACCTTTGTTGAAGACATAACACCTGTGGCAAGGAAAAGGCACAAAGCACTTCATTTCCCCTGGTTTGTAATTACCAAAGAAATATTGATATCAATGAAAGCTCCTCCAATCCACTATTCATTCTATGCTATTACATATGGAGTATCATCAAATACAAGGGTTTGGAAGAACCTTGGAGACCATCTAGTTCTAGTAGAACCGGGGGCAGGCAGCAGGGGGTGCTTCTAGGTGCGCGGCTCAGGTAGGTCTTGTGCACCCAGGTATGCAGCTCCGGTAGGTCTGGAGCCATCCACAGGTGCAACCTGGAGATAATGGCGATTTTTACCATTTTTTTGTGTGTGTGCATGTGCAGAAACAAAGAAATAGGGGGAAATCACCCAAGTCTTGTGTGCAAGAGTGTCCTCACGCAAGTGAGATTTGGGTAAAAATTGCCGAAATCTCACTTGTGCGAGGACACTTGCGTGAGATTTCATTTGCTGCGCATGCACAGCAGCCGAATCTCATGCAAGCATGTGAGCATGCATGCCGGATGCGCAGGCGCAAGGAGCACACCATGTGCACTGGCGACTGGCAGCCCATCCCTGAGTACAACCTTCAGTCCTTGCATTATGTCAGCATCCACAGAGATGGATACTCAGTCTCTATTTAACCACCTCCAGTAAAGAGAATTTGATCTTCCAGGATAGACCATTGCACTAGGAAAATTTGTAGAAAATGTTTTTGAGTAGTCAGTCTAATTCTTGCAATCTAACCACAGCTTCTTACCCTATTTCCTTAAATGACTCTGAAAATCTGCCCTATGTTTTTTCTTTTACAAGATAGCCCTTTAGATATTTGATATCATGTCACCTGAGATTTCTCCTTTCCGGGCTAAATACACCAATATTTCCAACTATTCCTCATAACATTTTACTTCCTGCTGATGACTCATTTTGGCTGCTTTCCTCTGGATAAAATCCCCTTTATCATAGCAGTGCTCAGAACTGGACGTAACATAAAAAATATGGTCTGGCCAATGCAGAGCAGAAGTGACTGTTGACTTCACTTGAGCATGACACAACATTCCTGCCAATGTAGGTTTTTTTATCCCATCTGAAACACAAGGGTGGTTTATGTTCAGACAATTCTGTTCTTCTTATCTCTATTATTTAGGTTAAAAAGCTTTGGGAATTGAATCTTTCCTATCACTGTGCATCAGAAAGGTTAAAACTATCGGCATAGAGCAGGCGTCTGCAACCTTAAACAGTGAAGGAGCCACTTGGATCCATTTCCCACAGAAAAGAAAACATTGAGAGCCACAAAACCTGGGTGGGCACGGCCAACTCAACATCACTCACTCCCACCCAGTCACATGACACACAACCCTAGCCACACCTATCCATCTGGCCATTAGGGCAGACAACTGGTTATTAAAAAAAAACACTGGAGTCACAAAATCCTTTTGACATCTCTCTCTCTCTCTCTGTATCTCTCTCTTTATCTATGTCTCTCTCCCCCCTCCCTCTTCCCCATCTTTCTGTATCTCTGTATGTCTCTCTCTCTCCCTCTCTCTGTCTCTGTCTCTCTCTCTCTGTATCCCTCTCTTTATCTCTCTATGTCTCTCTCCCCCTCCCTCTTCCCCATCTTTCTGTATCTCTGTATGTCTCTCTCTCTCCCTCTCTCTGTCTCTGTCTCTCTCTCTCTGTATCCCTCTCTTTATCTCTCTATGTCTCTCTCCCCCCTCCCTCTTCCCCGTCTTTCTGTATCTCTGTATGTCTCTCTCTCTCCCTCTCTCTGTCTCTGTCTCTCTCTCTCTCTGTATCCCTCTCTTTATCTCTCTATGTCTCTCTCCCCCTCCCTCTTCCCCGTCTTTCTGTATCTCTGTATGTCTCTCTCTCTCCCTCTCTCTGTCTCTGTCTCTCTCTCTCTGTATCCCTCTCTTTATCTCTCTATGTCTCTCTCCCCCCTCCCTCTTCCCCGTCTTCCTGTATCTCTGTATGTCTCTCTCTCTCCCTCTCTCTGTCTCTCTCTCTCTGTATCCCTCTCTTTATCTCTCTATGTCTCTCTCCCCCTCCCTCTTCCCCGTCTTTCTGTATCTCTGTATGTCTCTCTCTCTCCCTCTCTCTGTCTGTCTCGCTCTCTGTATCCCTCTCTTTATCTCTCTATGTCTCTCTCCCCCCTCCCTCTTCCCCGTCTTTCTGTATCTCTGTATGTCTCTCTCTCTCCCTCTCTCTGTCTCTGTCTCTCTCTCTCTGTATCCCTCTCTTTATCTCTCTATGTCTCTCTCCCCCCTCCCTCTTCCCCGTCTTTCTGTATCTCTGTATGTCTCTCTTTCCCTCTCTCTCTCTCTCTCTCTCTCTCTGTATCCCTCTCTTTATCTCTCTATGTCTCTCTCCCCCCTCCCTCTTCCCCTTCTTTCTGTATCTCTGTATGTCTCTCTTTCCCTCTCTCTCTCTCTGTCTCTCTCTATCTCTGTATCCCTCTCTTTATCTCTCTATGTCTCTCTCCCCCCTCCCTCTTCCCCGTCTTTCTGTATCTCTGTATGTCTCTCTTTCCCTCTCTCTCTCTCTCTCTCTCTCTCTCTGTATCCCTCTCTTTATCTCTCTATGTCTCTCTCCCCCCTCCCTCTTCCCCGTCTTTCTGTATCTCTGTATGTCTCTCTTTCCCTCTCTCTCTCTCTCTCTCTCTCTCTCTCTGTATCCCTCTCTTTATCTCTCTATGTCTCTCTCCCCCCTCCCTCTTCCCCTTCTTTCTGTATCTCTGTATGTCTCTCTCTCCCTCTCTCTCTATGTCTCCCTTTCCACCTCTCTCTGTGCCTCTCTATATCTCTCTCCCCCTCTCTCCCCACTCTATGTGTGTGTCTCTCTGTATCTCTCTCTTTGTATGCCTCTCTATGTCTCTCTCCCCCTCTCTGTGTCTCTCTGTGTGTATGTCTCTCTCCCCTCAGTGCCTTGCACAGCACAGTGAACTTTAGCACACTTCATAATGGGGGAGATGAGGTCCCCTCCTCCTCTGAGAACCCATTACATCATGGAGCCACAATGCGATTCTGACCCATTTGCCCCTAGCAATAGGATGAAGCTCCAAGCCCAAAGCTGTGGGAGGCAAGGGATGCCTTGAACCAAGTGTGGCACGAAAGCAAACATAGTCCTGAATTAAAGCTCCGGCCATTGCCATGTCCCCACCCTCCCAGCAGCTCTTTGGCAGAGTGCAGCAGGCATGAACTCCAACCTCAAGCGGCAGGAGGCAAAGGCTGCCTTGAGCACAAATGTGGTGCAAAGGCAAGTACAGGGTCACTTGGCTCCAGCACTAAGGCTCCAACAACACTCCTACTTCCTTGTCCTTCTCCTATCACTACCCCCTGGCCAGATGTGGTGAGGCTGGGAAGGTGCATACAAGCAGACAGACCCGCCTCAAGCAAGCGGCCAGGCTTAGCATAAGTGCAGAAAAGGCACACCTAGGGCAGGCAGGTGCTCGCTTGAGGAGGGTCTCCCCACTTGTGTGCATCCTCCCAGCCCATCACAGCCAGCCAGGGGGGTCACGAGAGAAGGAGAACAGGAGAAGGGTCGCCCAAAGATAACCCTCTACCATGGCTTGTGCTTGTTCCTCAGACATCCCAGATTTCCAAAAAGTTGCCAAGAAGAAAGAAAAGGAGTAATGAAGAAGCCCAAGAAGCTCGCTGGAGAGGAGACACAGAGAGAGAGAGATACTGATACACGCATGGCTTTCATTGAAAAGCATCCTCTGTCTGGCAAAAGCTCCCCATGTATGTTTTAAAGCTGCAGCTGGGCACTGCAGGCCTATCCCCCTTTCAGTTATCCTATCCTCCCAGATCCCATTCTCACCCAACCAGCCCTAGTGATAGGGAGGCTGGCATCAGTCGTGGCTGGATCGGCCCAGTGTCTCAGAGTAGAGAGCAGGTTGCACATCACCCCAAGTGACCGAGGCATGTTCAGCACCAACAAGGGCTGGAAGAATCTCCAGCAAAAATGAGGCACTGGAGAATCAGTCCCAGTGGCTTCTCCATCCCCCGCCATTGTGTCAGATACTGTATCTAGGGTGCCTTGTCATATAACTCCCTTCTTATGCGATGCATGCAAGAAAATGTATAGACATGGCATTAAATGAGGAGAATATTATTAGCGAAATAAAATGAGAAATGTCCTGTGATTTTTGTGCACTAGGTTTTCTGCAGAATTCATTATGTCTCAGCTTCCCGCTGTAAGCACAAGGTCATGGCAGATACAACTCGTCACACTATATTGCCAATGCATGAAATTCTCATTTTGCTCAACACGCCAAAATATATATTCATGTCATAATATCTTACTGTCCACTTATAGTCTGGGAGAGTCTGCCTATTATATATGCAGCATGTTGGAAGACAAATCCAGCAACAATTCTGAGATTTCTTCCCTCTCAATACACATGCTAACTCCTATTAGCTGAAAGTTTTACACTGAATTCTGAATGCTCTATATTAGGTGTGCTTCCAAAATTGACAACCCCCCAAAAAATGGAATAAATAAATTTAGCTCGAACATAAATATTGCTGCCTTATGACATGTATAGACCATAGAAACATAGAAGACTGACGGCAGAAAAAGACCTCATGGTCCATCTAGTCTGCCCTTATACTATTTTATCTTACAATGGATATATGTTTATCCCAGGCATGTTTAAATTCAGTTACTGTGGATTTACCAACCACGTCTGCTGGAAGTTTGTTCCAAGGATCTCCTACTCTTTCAGTAAAATAATATTTTCTCACGTTGCTTCTGATCTTTCCCCCAACTAACTTCAGATTGTGTCCCCTTGTTCTTGTGTTCACTTTCCTATTAAAAACACTTCCCTCCTGAACCTTATTTAACCCTTTAATATACCATCCACCTGCTCCAGCACTGCCTTTGGCTGGAAGTGACTAAAGGTAGTCTAATATAGAGTCAAAAACACCCTTTGATTTAGGACCAAGAGCAGAAAATTGGAAAGTAATTATTCCTTCACTCGTTAGATTATTCTTATTCATTTTTCTTTCAACCAGATTCATTTATGATAAATGATGCTGGCAGTATAGCACGATTAATGCAGGAGTGAAATCGATATTAGGTTGCAACCCGGTATGCGCCACACTGCACACCGGTAACAAAAATGGAGCTGCGCACACAGCTCCATGTCACCAGCATGAGCACATCCCAGCGACATTTTGCTTCTGTGTATGGGCAGTGTTGTGGTTAGCTCTGGCCCTGCTCCTGCCCCAAGGACTGTGGATGTGGGGGAGACATCCACATGCTGCAGGCCTGTTTTGCCCCCAGTGGAATCTGCTGATGAAGGCTCCTCTAACCAAGAAGACATGAGTGACAGGGAGGAGGAGAGTATGGCAGAGAAGCTCAGAAGGAGATCAATTATCTAACTCCTCCTTGGATTCAGAACAAGAGTTAATGATACAGCCACGCATGCGGAAAGCGATGCATAGGCAACAACAACTGAGAGATTATTATCAAAGAAAATGAGGCCACCTGTGGTTTGGTGGGGCTGTGGTAATTAGCGAGGCTGCTATAAATAGCAGCCTGTGGGTTTGGCCATTGTGGAGGATTATCTGATCGTTGTGTTTCATGACTGCTTTACTGACTTTGACCTTTTGTGTGCTGATTTTTCCCTGCTTTGAAACTAAACCAGAGCAAAGTGTGTTTCACTTTGTGAAAGAAGAAGGACTGGGAATTGCCTCACAGCTGCAAGCTAAGTATCACAGAACTGATACGGGACTTGTACAAATTACCCGTTTGTTTGGAGACGAGTGCTCTTTGCTATACCAAAAGAGGGCTTGGTTTAAATGAATTTTCATTATGAAGAACATTGTTTTGAATTTTCAAACGTGTGTGTCTGAAATTTGTACCTGTGAATTTTTGGGAGGATTCTACCAGAGAGCCCAACAGAACAGGCAGGAAGCAAAATCTTATGATGGTACGCATGCGAGAGAGATTTGGGGCATTTTTGGCTTCTACACATGGATGGAAACAAAAAAATTGCCAAAATCTCATGTGCAAAATCCTGCCCATGCGCAGCAGCAAAATCTCGCTGGGACGCGTGAGTGTTCACGCTGGTGACCCGAACCTGTGTGCGCATTACACTGGTAGTGGCAGTAAATAGCAACCCCCCCGCCTGGGTGAAATGAAGCAGGTTCTGATTTTGAGGCTCTGGGGCTGGCCTCAGAGTGGGATTGTAATGGAAATTTTGCAACATTTTAATTTAATTTATTTTATTTATTCGATTTTTATGCCGCCCTTCTCCTTAGACTCAGGGCGGCTTACAACGTGTTAGCAATAGCACTTTTTAACAGAGCCAGCTTATTGCCCCCACAATCCAGGTCCTCATTTTACCCACCTCGGAAGGATGGAAGGCTGAGTCAACCTTGAGCCAGTGATGAGATTTGAACCGCTGACCTACAGATCTATCAGTCATCCTTCCACCAGGAGTGGGAAAGGAATCGGGAGTTTGCATTATCCTTCCCCTGCCATGCCACCAAGCCACACCTAACAAGCCACATCACACCCACCAAGCCATGCCCACAGAACCGATATTTTTTTAAAAAAAATTTTTTATTGATTTTTACCAACAACAATAAAACATACACACAACATATAACATTGTGCCTACAACCGATATTTTTTTAAAATAAATTTTACCACTGCATTAATGCCATTGTACAGTAAGTATTAGTGTAGCATAAGAGGATGAAGATGTTGGTCAAAACCTGCAAAACTCAATTGTCAAGGCAGAATCAGATAGGGAAGCAGTGATGGCCCCCACCAGGTACAAATGGGATCAGCAATCTGTTAGCGGTTTTTGATGGGTTCCGGAGGCTGGCCGCACATGTGCCTGACATGTGTGTGCATGCCTCCACATGAGATTTCGCTTCTGGACATGTGCCCGAAGAGAAATCTTGCACGAAGATACTTGCATGGGTGAGATTTCAACAAATTCTGCCCACTTTTCTGCATGTGCAGAAGCAAAAAAGAGGGCAAAATTTGCCAAAATCTCACCTGTGTAAGCGTCCTCGTGTGAGATTTTGCTTCAGGCGCATGTGCAGAAGTTAAATCTCACATGGGGGTGCATGCACATGATGTTGCACTCATACACGCTTGCCCCAGCCTCAGGATCCCATACTGGTAGGAAAAAGTAAGTGGAGCCCTTTGCTGTAGGGCAGGTAAGTGACCTTCAATTAGCCATTATACTGTAAACTTCTTTGTAGAACTGAGATTGCAAGGAGATACTGTTAAGAGTGCTATATATGATGCCTTGAACTTCTACAAGAAAGGGGAAATATAAATGTGATAACAAAATAAATAAAAATATTCATCATCTGATCTTTGGGTAGGATTACATAACAGTACAAAAGAAGTCAAAGTGAAAGGATGTACTGTGCCAAACAGAGTACTGATTAAAAAGTGTATCAAGAATAGAATGGATGAGGTTTTCAAGACATATAGTAGTTCAGGAAATGTTTCAGGACCTCCAAAACTAAGTTGCTAAGTTGCTAAGCAACTTTATACTTATATTTAGCAAAAGTTGTTAAGCCTTTGCTTAGCAAAAAAAATACTATAACATTAAGTTCTTTATCAGTCAAGTTTCCCAGTTATAACAAGTTGAAATGCAAATCCAAAGTCAAAATAAATTACAGAATATTCTGGGGAATCAATTAAATCGAATTTACTGGAAATGCTTTGGAAAGATATGCAAATTGGACTATGGATTCTAATCTAATATTATTACTTGTATGATAGTGACAGGCTCACATATACTGTCAGCCTGGAATGAGAATGTGTATGTAAGCCACTGGAACCTAATTCTCCATTGTTTTGGCAGCAGGTAATCAGAACAAATGAACCATATATATATATACAGTGATCCCCCGGGTATCGCGACCCCAATCATTGCGAACGGGCTAAATCGCGATTTTTAAACCCGGAAGTCAAAACACCATCTGCGCATGCGTGCCCTTTTTTTATGGCCACACATGCGTAGATGGCGCCGGGCAGATCAGCTGCTGGGCGGCTTCCCTGGGTCTTCCCCCTCTTGCTGGCGGGAGGGCGAGCATCAGCGAGGAGTTTCCCCACCGCCCACGCAAACTCCTCGCTGCCGCTCGCCCGCCCTTCGCCTGCCCACGCCGTTCGCTCCCCCTCTTGCTGGCGGGAGGGCGAGAAGCCCTCCCCAGCACCCGCTCGCCCGCCCTTCGCCGCTCGCCCGCCCTTCGCCCGGCCACCCGCCGTTCGCTCGCTGCTCGCCCGGCCACCCGGGTTCGGGGGGGTGCTGGCAAGCCCCCCATGCCGGCGGCGACGTTTTAAAACAGCCGCGCGGCTTCCCAATGAGTCCCGAAGACAAACGCGGAAGTTCGCCTTTGATGTTTGTCTTCGGGACTCAGTTGCGAAGCCGCGCGGCTGTTTTAAAACGTCGCCGCCGGCATGGGGGGCTTCCTAGCAGCCCCCCAAACCCGGGTTGGGGGTCCGGGGGGGTGCTGGCAAGCCCCCCATGCCGGCGGCGACATTTTAAAACAGCCGCACCGCTTCCCAGCTGAGTCCCCTTCCCAGGAACCCCAATCTTCGGCTCCTCGCTAGCGCTGCGGAAGTAAAAACACCATCTGCGCATGCCCAGATGGTGTTTTTACTTCCGCAGCGCTACTTCGCGAAAACCCGATCATTGCTAGGGGTCCTGGAACGGAACCCTCGCAATGATCGGGGGATCACTGTATATATCTTCATGTGAATATATATATTTTAAAAAGTGGAGTGAAACAGCAAAGCAAGAGAGATGCCACATTATCAGGTGAACAGGACTAGTGGAGGAAATACCAAAAGAAACTATGAAGTGTTTGATCTTCCTGGCCTGCTAACTTGATAGAAAACCCATTACAGAAATCTCTCCTGCTTATTTTAGGAGCAATCTTCAGCCTTAATCTTAATCACTGTCACCAAGTTCTATCGGTACATAGAAGGAAAATGTATCTATTTCAATGATAAGTAAGATTCAGCTCTGTACTTCCCCTTTATTAGATGTAACACTGAAACAGTAATGTAGTGTATCACCCCTTCCCAATACGAGCAACTAATATTCACTTAATATTGAATACTAATTAGTTAGACTTTTGTTTACTGTAGTAGCTTACTTTGACCCTGTTTCTAATGTGTTTTAATTTACTTATGTTGATGTCTTGACCTTTAAAAGATGGTTTAAGATGTGTTTAAGTTGTGTTTTTATTACTGTAAATAATCACTTTAATTATTGGTGTCTTTGAATATGGCTGCATAGAAAAGTGGGTGTGAGTGTATACATATACACACACACATACACACATACTATCTACAGGGAGAGAGAGTAGTCAACTATGCCACCAAATATGTGCTACTTGGCAATGTCCCAGTTCTTTAACACTTTTTCTTCCTATAAAACTGTTTGACAATAAATGCACAGGGAACACAGTGATAGTAATTATCCTAGCAATAAATTTTACATGTCTATATGTTTTGATCATCAGAATCTCACATCAATTAAATGAGCTGCAATTTTACCTTTAAAAAAAATGTAAGTGATGCTTTACTTACAATACCATCTAATGTATCTGAATGCCCTAAGAGAGTCTAATCAAAAGTTGAATGGGTAGAAATGCTTAGAGTTACATGCTTGACATGAGCTTGTCAAGGGAACCAATTTGATTTCAAATAATTAGTTGTTTGTACCAGATTTAGTCATACTAAGACTAGACCTCCTGTAATGAATGGGATTTAATTTTATCATGACAAAAATTCCATCATTTTAAACAGGTCTACTCTGGATTCAGTTCCCCAAAACTTCATTCTTGAAATGATGTAGAAAAGGGAAGAGCAACAAGTTCTAAAAACAAGGGCTAGAACAATGAGTTAGTAGTAATAGGTATTATAGAAAATGTTTTTTATTTATGTAAATATCTTTATTATAGAGTGAACTTAACATAGTTTTTTTTAGATTTAAGTTCAAGTTTAAGTTCAAAGTCTTTATTGTCATTGTTCATCATTAATACAATGAAATTGGTTTAGCCTCTACTGGTGTAATCCATACAAGAATGCAAGACAATATGTATAACATAAAAGACAATCCTGATAGAAGTAGCTAGGGGGGGAAAACCAATCATACATTTCCATATGCACATCATATTCTGTGCAACATGTAAGCATGCAATTTAGAGAGAGTTTAGAGTGATAATAAAAATAGTAATACAGTGGTACCTCTACTTAAGCAGAAAAGTTTGTAAGCAGCAATTTTTCCCATAGGAATCAATATAAAAGCAAATAATGTGTGCGATTGAGGAAACCACAGGAAGGGTGGAGGCCCTGTTTCCTCCCAGAAGATTCCTAGAAGGGCCCCACAGAGGCTTCTGCCCGCCTTTATGGCCCTGTTTCCTCCCAGGAGATTCCTAGAGAGGCCCCACAGAGGCTTCTCCCCGCCTTATATGGTTCTGATTCCTCCCAGGAGATTCCTAGAGAGGCCCCACAGAGGCTTCTCACTGCCTTTTCTGGCCCTGTTTCTTCTCAGGAGATTCCTAGAGAGGCCCCACAGAGACTTCTCACTGACTTTTCTGGTTAGTTTCGGAGGCTCGGGTTTGTAAGTGGAAAGTGGTTCTTGAGAAGAGGCAAAAAAATCTTGAACACCCGGTTCTTATCTAGAAAAGTTTGTAAGTAGAGGCATTTGTACTTAGAGGTACCACTGTATTACTGCATGCTATCTTTTTAGCTTGAGTTCTATACCTCTAGCCTTCCTCTCTTATATGTTTTGTTAATTGTTTTGCTCTGTATTTATTTATGACTGAAACAAAGTTTGAACTGAACAGAAAGCAGTAAGTAGTATATATTCAATAGGGATTTGCAAAAGATGGCTAGCTTCTGTTGCTCCTTGACTATAATACAATGTGGGTTTGGTCCAAACATGTTTTTAAGGCAGAAATGTTTTGGAGGTGCTATAGCAGGTGGTAACTACTATAGAAACACAGAAATGTAGGCAATGGAAAGTCCAGAAGGGTTGGGAAGATTCATGAGATAACTTTCTTGAACCTAGGGACAGCAGCAGTAAAAGGCAAGCCAGACACCATTAGGAAAAGTGACAGTCAGGCTGGCCCACAGACTATGTGGAAAAGAAGATGACTAAAGATAATTCCTTTGGTCACAAGCCAGAACAACCAAAATGTTCCGCTAACCTGTAGCCTATTGCAATGATTTTACCTGCACTTCCAAAATACAATTTGCTTGTTTTGGTTCCCAAGCAAAACATATTTTCCATCTTGTAAACATTCCTAACATGGAACAAGGAAGTTTTATTCAGAGGAAACTTACCAGTTTTAGCTAATATATCTTAAGTCTCTAAATCAAATAACTAAAGCAGCTCTTTTAAAGATAAGTTCAGTTCAAACTTTGTAATATTGCATTACAATAAATGTATTATCAAGAAAAGAGTAAAGCCAGTGAACCATTGCTATGTTTATTGATAAGATTTTTATTTTAGGCTTATTGTGAGTTTCTAACAATGTGCATCCAGCTCAATAGCAAGCATATATGTAATTACTGGTTGTTTTGACAATATATAGTAAAATTCCAGCCTATAGAAAAGTGCTATTTATCTATGGAATAATTTACCATCATACTTGGTCCTCCCAAAGTTTTCATTCCAGTGAGTCTTCTGCAAGACACTGAATATTTTATCTCAAATTTAAAAGTATTTTCGTGATAAAATAAAATATATTTTATTTTAAAATATGATAAAATAAAATATAAAAGCATAAGAATGGAAGATCCTCTTTAACAGCAATTCACAAAACTCAAGCGCCATATCGTTCAAAATCAGACTGTGTGTAGAAGAATATTCCACTTTTGTTTTATCTTTCTGGAAGCACTCAATTTCCTGCCTGGGTCTGTTCTTGTAGGCAACAGAGAAGACTGATGTTACGTGCTCAGATTCTTCCTAGGACGTGTGGTTTTGCATTTCCAAATGCAAAAACTGCCTCCGAAATATAGAAAGAATCAATACTCAACATTTTCCTGGGTCACTAACATTTGTCCAGTAGTTTCTTAAATCAATAAAGATACTGTGGGTTGTTGGTTGTTGTTGTTTTTTTGTTCTTTGGTAGTGATGCTTGAAAACATCCAGCCAATCCTGTGTTTCTCTGCTTTGTATCTTGGACTTTGGTCCCTAAACATTATATGCATTTAGTTCATCACACTGTAATGAAGCAGCATAGTCCAGACAAGATAGCTATAGTGAAGTGATTTTCATGTGCCCTATCCGTAACAACATGGTAGAAAATGCAAAGTATTTTATTATCAGTATTAATACATCTTTCAGTGTTTTAAAAAATTGTACTCTGTGCATAAGCATCACCCACATGAACTTGACTAATCTCAGAGCTAAGCAGAACCAGCTCAAATTGCTATGTTGGTAAGGGAAACATTATTTTATTTATTTATTTTATTTACTTATTTATTTTGTCTAATACACAATACACATTGAAGAGAATAAATATGTAGTAATATATATCAAGGAAAGGACAGAAGAAAAGATATAAGAATAAAATAGGTCAATGAAGAATGGAGTAAAAAATATATGAATGAAAGAAGATATATGAGATCTAGGAGAGACAATTGGACAGGGGACGGAAGGCACACTAGTGCACATGCAATATTATTAATATTGCATAATATTATGCGATATTAAAAATATCATGGGTTACATGCCAGGCTGAAAAGTGAGCAAGAGGGCATTTTGACATGGAAAGCAAGATAGCAGGTAGATATTATGTACAAGGCCCAGATACCTATTTCTTATTGAACAAAATGGAATAAATATGTAATGTTTTTGTAGTATTAGATATTGGTATGGTCCCTGGTGCTCTGATTAGCTTGGTTTGTTTTCTTGTAGATGTTTGAAACTAGGTAACAAGCTAATAGCAAACAGCATCCTAAAGAAGGAATCACCAAGAACACTCACAACATGACAGGGCAAGCTACTAGCATATAAAGAAAACAAAACTCACTCCCTTCTAGCACAGATGATGTTACTTAGCTTGGTAATAAATAGTCTACAAGAAATCAACCAAGCACACAGTTCAGCCTTGAGTTGCAAATGCTGTTCCATCAGTATAAGTCTGTTTAGTATTTTATGATAGAATGTTAACCCCCTTCCCCCCCCACACACACAAGTAAAAATTAGAGTTTTGGTGCTTATTCTGCAATGCATGCAGGAGAACCACTGTAGGCATGCTGAAAAGGTGATCTGTTTTATCACCTCAGACTCCGTGATTTTGATTGTGCTGTCCCCAGAGACAGAGATAGTTGGACTGTATTTAGGCATGTCTCTTTAAGATATTGCATTAGGGGAAATGTAGTGAAATTGCACTCTGGGTAATGTAGTTCTACATGTGACCACATTTGTGCATTCCTATTGGCTCTGACTCAGGATGAGGGGCAATTGGAGACAACATTCCAGAGGGTCTTTTTTCTTCACTCTTTCATTAAGCCAGCCAGCATGTAGATGCTCCACCTAGAGCCTGGGTCAATTCAACCTCTTTTTAACTGCACAATGGGAAAGATTATACTGCAGAAGAATCGCATCATAACTGTGAGTTACTGTGAGAATTCCTGTAATAAAATGATGTGATATTTCATTGTGCTGAGTTATCTGACTGGGAAAAGTTGAGCTTGTACCAGAACACTGATTTATTTATTTATTTATTTAGATTTGTATGCCGCCCCTCTCCGCAGACTCGTTTATGGCAAAGGAAGTCCCAACGGTTATGGTTGACCCAAGCGAACATCTCTGGGAGAACCAAAACGCCCGCCACGCCTCATCATCCCCTTTAAGGCTAAGCACCATTTTCTACGCCTCACTTGGGAATACATCCACAAGGATGCTCGTTGAAAAAGCAAGGCTTTTGTTCCCCGCACTGCCCCCTTCTCGCCCTTGTTTTCCTAGAAAACAGGATCCCGCCTTCTTCGCTTGCCCCTCTGTTCAAACGAAAACACCCAGCCAAACTCTTTTGCCAGACGGCAAGGTGAGATCCTCTGGCTGCTTTCCAAAGCCCCCACCCCAGGCCGCTGCAAGTTCGTTTGCTGAAAACAGGAGAGCTGTGACCCTCGCTTGCGAGATGTGGTCGCCCTGTGGGTTTCTACTTAAAAGAGCAGCATGTGCCCTGGCGGTCATGCAAAAGCACACACTTTGGCATGCGTCGCGCACTCCGGTCATTGCATAAAAGTCCAGAGAAAATCTTCCCGTCCTACGATGCAGTTACAGCCCATTAACTCCTAATACAGTACTAGAGAATAGAGCAGCGGGGGCTGTAAGGGAGGCAGCGGGGAAAGGAGAAAGGAGGATTTTTTGAAAGGAGAAAGTGGGACTCGAGAAGAGTTTTAACCCTTAACCCCGGATTGCTGTCCCACTTACCCGGCCGCAGGGACATTCTTGCCCTCTGGGGAAGTTATTTGAGTCAGTAATCCTCACAGCCTTTAAGGGTGCCAAACAGAAACACTCCGCCATGATTTCTTTTGTTTAGCCAATTCCTCTGCTTCTGGCTTTCCCTCTTACAGCGATGCCCCCCCTCTATTTTCCTTCTCCATTTACATATTTAATTATTTACTTCGTCCCTATATTTAAATGGTTGCTGTGGCTTATGGAAGATTTGCGACTGGTTAACATTATTTATTTTAACAAAAGCTTTGTCACATCAAATTGCTGCTTTACATTTGTCCACACGGAGCAAATGTTGTTGTAATCAAAATCAGGTTAGAAATTGTTGTTGGTTTGAAAATTCTCTATAAAGAGAAGAGCCAAAACATTGCAAAGTAAGAGTGCAGATTCTACCTGAAAAGTTGTCAATTTTTAAGGTGGCCTTTATACTTGCATTTGCTTGATGTATGGTCATTAGCATGTCATGTGAAGAGAAGTGTCATGCTGAAACCTTAACTTGGTGTTAAGAGATAAGAGTTGCTTAGATAGATAGTCTTTAGGTCAGTTGGCAACCCTCTTAACAAATGAGGCCCTTCCCCCACTCCAAACAATCAGATTCTGGACAGATGCTTAGCAAATGAAGCTTACCATCCCTTTGTCTTTAAACTGTAAAGGGACTAGCTGAATTTGTATCCCAAAACAGAGGATAAAATCATTGCATCCTTTAAAATGAATCACATTATCATATAATCCTTGCTACTAATGTTGGGAATTCTTTGTGTCATAAATGGATTGCAGCCCAAATTTTTGCATGTTTTATGGCTGCAAAAAGAACAATAGAGTTGGCATCTCTGCCCAACCCCCAACCCCATTTTCCTTTAACTAATTGCAAGAATTTGTTTGATGTGGAATTATTAGTCTGTAACTGCAAGTGTCGCCCATTGAAGGTTACAACGGTAATGTAGTAGAAAGTAAACATAATTGTATGCACTGACACTTTGGGATACACACTTTAGGATTAGGCTCAAATCATACTGAAGTTAAATCCCAGTGAAAACAATGATTTATTTCTGAGTAAACATGGGGCAATACATTTTTTTGCCTGAGCAGAATTGTCTGTTTTTGACTGACAGTGCTTCTTTACTTTTAATAGCTTCATGGATGAATGAAATTCAGCAAAGTTCTCATCAGCAGAGTTTCATGCTAATTAAAGCTTTATCTGCTGTGCTTTCATTTGTCATACATTGAAGCCTTCCTTTTTTTTATAAAAAAAAAGGCAACTCTTTGAGTCATGAAAGGCATAAACTACTGTGTCAGTTTGCTTTCATGCTAAGGCTTCTTTGAATAACTTTTGCATCATGTTTACTTCTGATGCTACTGTTTTGAGAATCCCTTTTTCTGTTGGCTCATATAAAGCTTCATCATCTTTTATCTGTGTGTGTAACATTAGGAAAGATGGCAGTTCCTCCCTGACCCAAGGGATATAATGTCACATTGAATTAATGAAAGAATTGTTGGGATACCTCTGGCTAGGCTGTACCTGCACATTTTCAAAATGCAGGCAGAATAACAAATGAGCAAGAAAAACAAAACAAAACAAACTCAGTTTCTCTGGATGCAAATTGCTTTAGTGAAGGAGTTCTTGTCTAAAATATACTGCTCAAAAAATAAAAATAAAGGGAACACTCAACACATCCTATATCTGAATGAATGAAATATTCTCATTGAATACTTTGTTCTGTACAAAGTTGAATGCGCACAACAGCATGTGAAATTGATTGTCAATCAGTGTTACTTCCTAAATGGACAGTTTGATTTCACAGAGGTTTGATTTACTTGGAGTTATATTGTGTTGTTTAAGTGTTCCTTTTTTTTTTTTTTTAGCAGTGTACATATATTTACATCTCTCAATCTTATTTTGAAAGGGCTTTTTTGATACTCTTTCAGGTGAGCTTCAAAAGGTAAGTAAAATTGAAAGGCTGCAGCTTTCTTGGATAGACAGAGAGTCTTCGGAGAGGGGCGGCATACAAATCTAATAAATTATTATTATTATTATTATTATTATTATTATTATTATTATTATTATTATTATTATAGAAAACTTTGATTTAGTATGCGTCGTCAAATGTTTTCAACTCCTGGTGATCATATAGATCAGGGGTCCTCAAACTTGGCAACTTTAAGACTTGTGTACTTCAATTCTCACACTTCTGGAAGTTGATGTCCCCAAATCTTAAAGTTACCAAATTTGAGGACCTCTGACATAGATCTATTTTTTTGATTCTCTATCCCTAACCTGTTTTTCAAGTCTCCCAATAGTGCACTCACGATCCATCTCACTGCTAGTAAACCTCTTATCTTTCCTTCAGCCTTTTGCAGCATAAGAGCCTTTTTCAGAGAATTGGGTTTTCACATGCTGTGCCCAAAAGTAGGATAATTGGAGTCTGATCATTTGTGCCTTGGGTTGAATTGTTCAGTGATCCATTGGTTTCTTTTCTTGACTGTCTATATGATATACTCAGGAATCTTCTTCAACATCACAGTTCAGAGGGATCAATACTTTTCCTGTCTTGCTTCTATTAATTCCAACTTTCTCTTTCATAGAGTGTGATGGGCAATACCATGGTTTGCACTATTGCACTATTTGTAGAAGTAGATACATCGTGGTATTTGAATATCTTTTCAAAGGTTTGATAGCTCTTCTACCACTAATGCTGGTCTATGGTGTATTTCTTGGCTGCTTGTTCTTTTAATTGTGATGGTTGATTCTAAAACGGAGAAGCTAACTATCACTTCAATACCCTCATTGTCAATTCTAAGGTCATTGTTCCACTTACTTTCATTACTTGGTCTTTTTCATATTTAATTTTTTCACTGTTCTCTTTGACTTTTAACACTAGGGCTGTGATATCCTTTGCATTTTTGGCTAGAGTGGTAGTGTCATCATTATAGTACAGGTTTTCTGATTTATTTCCCCCAATTTTAAAACCATGCTTTTTCCATCCCAACTTCTTCTTGTGCCATATCCATGGACGTGGGCAATCATGTTGCTTCTTCCAACCCAACTACCCTTAATATATATTCATATTATAAGTTTAATAAATAAGGGGATAGCACATAGCCTTGTCACATGCCTTTGTCAACCTGAAATTAGACGGTTTGTTAAGGAGTGTGTAGAATAACCCTTGAGTTATCAAGGACATGCACAGAGGATAACGTGGAATTCCAGCAGATATCCAGGAGATATGAGTAATTATTCAGTCATACATTAAAGTTCAATTAGTGTTTACTTTAGAAATAGCACAGTCAATAATAATATTACAAGCCTGTCTTTGTCTTACATATCAGACATACATCACAAATGGGAGAGAGGGGCGGCATACAAACATAATAAATTATTATTATTATTATTATTATTATTAATAATAATAATAATAGTAATAATAGTAATAATAATAATAATAATAATAATAATAATAATAATAATGGGAAAGATCAAAAGCACCATGAGAAAATAATATTTTACTGAAAGAGTAGTAGATCCTTGTAACAAACTTCCAGCAGACGTGGTTGGTAAATCCACAGTAACTGAATTTAAACATGGCTGGGATAAACATATATCCATCCTAAGATAAAATACAGGAAATAGTATAAGGGCAGACTAGATGGACCATGAGGTCTTTTATGACCTCATGATCCATAGAAGAAACATCTTCTATGTTTCTATGTTAATATTAATAATAATAGTAATATTAATAATAACAATAATAATAATAATATTACAGCTTACAAATATATCAAACTACAATTGAACACACAGAGCTTACTACATCAGTCACAGTGAATCAGCAGAAAGAACAGAAAGAGCAGAAGAGGGAGAATCATGCTTTCTGGCTCCCTCTTATGGCAATTTGCAACATTACCTCTTAGAGCTATAGTACTTCAGTACATACAAACATTCAGTTTGTTTATATATTGCAAACCCAACTGTTTTGTATATAGTACTAACACCGTTTCACCATGTTCCATCTCATGGCTTGTCAGACTCCCGGCCCGTGCTGACTATGTCCATGCCCATGTTGGTTTACTGTAGGAGAAAAATGTCTTGATATGTCATGTGATATCACTGTGATGACGTGAATTTGACACTCCTGTTCTGTCTGTACTGTGTCTTTCTGCCCTAGATATAAATTTCTCATGAAAACTGTGAGATGTTCTGGGATTCCCATTTTTCTGAGCATTTTTCACAGACTGACCTGATTGACACAATTGAAGGTTTTTCTGGTATTGGTGAAGCACAAACCAGCTGCTTTTGGTTGTTTTTTTTTACTTTCTAAATTATCCAGTAGGAATCAGCAGTAATATCTCATGCTTCTAAAGTTGGCTTGAACATTTGATATCATTTTGTTCATGTAGGGATCTAATTATGGATATTATGCAACAGTTTGCACACTGTGGAAAGTTACCTTTTTCGGAGTATTGTAATGTAGACTGATATTTACCAATTGTTTGGCCACTTGTAATTCTCCAGATAGTTTAATAGTTTACAAGATTGTATGCCGCTCAACTCCAGTAGACTGTGGGCGGCTAACAACATATCAATATAGATAGATGGATAGGTAGGTAGGTAGGTAGATAGATAGATAGATAGATAGATAGATAGATAGATAGATAGATAGATAGATAGATGATTACAATATCAGCATAAAATATTTAAAAAAACAGTTCAATAAACTCTATTAATAACACTCAAACATTCAGTTATTCATCCATGGTCCCTGATTTGCTGGCATAGCTTCATTAGAATCTTGACTGGTACTGTTTTTTGTGCTTGCCAAATTTCTGTGGACATTTCATAAATTCCTATAGCCTTCTAACTTGGTAATAATAGAATGCTGATGTAACTTTATCTTCTAATTGTAGAGGTTCTTGTTAAGAAATAAATATCTTCAAAGGTATTTGGGATATTGCCATTTTATTCATTCATTCATTTGACATCTATGCCGCCCTTCTCAACCGACTGAACTACTATTTCTCTGAATAGTAGTTTAATATACAGTAGTCCCTCACCTATCGCTGGTGTTACGTTCCAGACCTGGCCGCGATAGGTGAAATCCGCGATGGGGAATTTATCGACTGATAGTACTTATTTAAGTATTTATATTGTAATTGTTTGGTAAGTTTTCATTGTTTTAAGTGTTTATAAACCCTTCCCACACAGTATTTATTTTAGATACAGTATTTAAATACAGTATTTACAATTTTAGATTTATTTTTTTTTTAAACCTGCCGATCGAGTTCGGCAGGCTGTTTAAATCTGCCGATCGACTTCCTCAGAAACCCGCGATGAAGTGAAGCCGCAGTAGGTGAAGCACGGTATAGCGAGGGACTACTGTACTGTACTTTGATCTATTTTGAATCAGTTATTATCTGTCCACTGTTAGCTTATTGTAATATTTTAATTGCCAAGAGTTACAGGACTGAAAGAATAAAAATCAAATGAATGAATAAATACGATACAATGAAATACAATATATTGCAAGTGACATCTTTATTGCTGCATGCAAAAAGTGCTTCTCATATGATCTTTAGTTCACTAACTCCCAAAGGAATATAAGAAAATCATAGTCTGAGATCTAATGCTTGCCATTTTCATAGAAGTCTAGAATCCTGCTTCCAATTAGTGTGGGCAACACGGATCTAGGATGGACTAATTGTCTATTCTTCTTACATTTCTAAACCCTACGTAAAAGCAACAATAACAACTACTCTGTTGATTTTGTTGTAAGGCAGGAGGTTAAATAACAAGTACTGTCCTTTGTATTTGTGGAACTTACTGGGACAAAGTGTCTGGTAGATCTATGAAAGTCATTCCATATCTGGATTGTCTTCAGAATTCTGTGCACTGCCTTTTACAAGCCCATTGTGTTGGATTCTATAAAGCTCTGTACCTTAGAAGTACAAAATAAAATCAATTGTAAACAGAAAAAGGAAGGCTTTCCCCCCTTCTCTGTTGTATTATCCTGAGTTACCAAATTGCTGTTTTATAACAATAACTGTACATTAATTATGCCAATTTTCCCCACATGATGACAGATTACAATGAGCAATTCATCATTGTAACATATTAATCGCGAGTATTAGTTTTTAAACGGAAGAATCACATCTGTAACATACTTGTCAGATTAGTGAAAATTACCACAATGATGAAAAATAACCCCCCAGCTTCCAAATGCATTGACAAAACAAGTGGGGAGAGGGGGGAAAGCATGATTTGCTATCCCAGCATTCTGTAACTACAGATTGTTGTAACGAATAATAATTTTATCTGGATAACTGAAGCATTTGGGATGAGCGAGTATGGTTGTGCCCTTATTTAAGAAGAAATGTTTCTGAATGTAATGTTAAACTATGGAATGTCGCTTGGATTCATATTTGCTTTGGGGAGGGTTGTGAGGAGGAAATTAAGAGTTGGGTCCAAGATAGTAAGGATACAAAGCGTTGAAGGTGTGCTCTAAATATTATTTAAAAATGAAGCGTTGTATCAGATCAAATAAAAGGAAGGAATCATAGAGTTGTTGATGTATTGTACACTTTGTGAAGACAATGCAAATTGCCCTCCAAATGGATTTGGCTGGGTCTTCAATGAATGTCTTCAGTTATGAGATGGTGAAATAGCTGGCTTGCATTACAAGCTACCTTCTTTGATAGTCTATGGCCGTGATGACAATCCTATGTCCGAAAGGCTGTAAAAACCTGGCTTTGCCGGCAGGCCTGGGGCCGACGAGCTACATCATTCATTCATTCATTCATTCATTCATTCATTCATTCATTCATTCATTCATTCATTCATTTATTGGATTTGTATGCCACCCCTCTCCGCAGACTCTGGACATGGATATGAATGACTTTCTTGTGGGGTTTAAAATTATTTTATTGTTTTAAAATGTGCGCTGCCCAGAGTCCAGACGGAGGTAAGCGGCTTATAAATCAAATTAATTAAATTATATTAAATTATGGCATGCATGCCACAGGTGGCATGGGGAAACCTCTCTGCCAGCATGCGAGCTCCACCAGACATGCCCACCTCTCGCCAGCCAGCTAATTTTCAGGTCTCTGCAGCACTGTTGTTTAATCAAAATACAGTTAAAATACTGTATATGCCATCGAGAATATAACTATATCCAACAGGAAGAGCAGAGAGAGGTAAATCCTAGAGAGGCAGGAAATGCATCATTGAACAATGGAGATGAATACTAGAGAGGAATAAAGCTACATACAAGGCCGACATAACACCTGTAACAGAGTAGGCATTCTCCCCTATGCCCTTTTTTTCCCAGGAGGTTTCAGGGAGGCCTACTAGGCTCAAAATAGGATGAGGGGGGGTCGCGGGCACATACAGGTGGGATGCACATTGTATTATGGGTTTGGGCACATGCATGTGTGCTGTCCTGCATGTGCACACGATTTTGGCATGCAAGGACAAAAAGGTTTGCCATCACTGATCTGAGGCAGGGGTAGGCAAAGTTGGGTCTTCTAAGACATGTGCACTTCAACTCCCAGAATTCCTGAGTTAGCATGATTGGCTCAGGAATTCTGGGAGTTGAAGTCCACAAGTCATAGAAGAGCCAGCTTTGCCTATCCCTGATCTGGGGTATTCTGCTTTAAGAAAAAAGAACAGAGATGAATGCCTGCCTCCAAAATGTTCAATTCCAAACAGATCAACTAATGAAAATTAGATACAGGAAGTCCTTGACTTACAACCATCATTGAGCCCAAAATTTCTGTTCTTAAGTGAGACATTTGTTAGGTGAGTTTTGCTCCATTTTATGACCTTTCTTTTCAATAGTTCTTAACTGAATCGCTGCAGTTGATAGGTTAGTAACGCAGCTGTTAATTGAATCTGGCTTCCCCCATTGACTTTGCTTTTCAGAAGGTTGCAAAAGGTGATCATATGACCTTGGGACACAGCAATGGTCCTAAATATAAATCGGTTGCCAAGCATCTGAATTTTGATCACATGTTCATGGAGAGGCTGCAAAGGTCGTAACTGAAAAACAATCATAAGTCATATTTTTCAGTGCTGATGTAATTTAGTGATCACTAAATGAACTGTTTTAAGTTCAAGGCCTGTTTGGTTTAGTAGCCTGTAAGTTTGCTAGTTTTGCAGTTATTGCTGTCTAAGAACTTGTACTGAACACACTCAGGCTTTTATATATTGCTAAAAAGCTAATTTCTCCCTTTTTGTGTTCATCTGTACTTTCTCATATCAGGAAACCTATCTTGTTCGAAACTGTTTTTAAATAGCAATTCTCCAATATTCTGATCTGATAAGATGTGAATCTGAAATTTCTCTTACCAGACAGCCTTAAACTCATTCCATTTCAGTGTTGCTTTTTATTAATATCCAAGGTAAGTTTTCTTATGTTACAGGTAGGCAGGATGGACAGCTGGGTGATGACGATTCATATGCAGCATTCTATAGATGCGAAAGCAGATCCTCTGAGTCCACAGCGGTTGCTGATTGCTTTAGATTGCTGATTGCTTTATATGAGTTGCTGGTCAGAAGTGATAAAAAAAATTAAGGTAAAAAGGACCTGTAGCAATTGGTGGAGACAACTGTTGATGCCTGGCAACCATATCTTCATTTTAAAAATTCTGCAAAGAATTTTGGGATCTAGCATCCATGGTGAGTAAAATGCTGAAAAATGTTAGGATTTAAGTAGCTATGGAGTGATTGTTTATATCAATTAACAAAAACAAGGTAATCAATGCATGGCATGATAGAATAGGTGAAAAGGACTGTAAATACATGCAAAATAGCACACTGCATTGTGGGCTGCACACTAATAATTTCTAGGTCTGTCAGCCTTGCACTAATGAATATTACCTAAGAAGCTATGCTCAACGCATGCATGCTTTTATACTATATATTGCTCAATCTAATTTCTGACTTATATTAGTAAGGTTCATTTATACTGTGTCAGGCCAAACTTGTTCAGAATTGTTCAGCTAGCAATTGTTCAGCTACTTTATCAAGGTCTTCAGTCTTCATATTTCCTTCGTCTTGTACTTAAGAGCTATTTGTTAGTGAAGTCAATGAATGAACATGAGATTAAAACTAGCCCCAAATTACAATGATGCTGATTTATAGATTGTTATTTTGTTCACTGCCTACATAAGCAACATGATTTTAAAACTACCATCTGCAAGGCAAATAAGAAATATTTTACTTGGATGAGCGAAAGGCATTTTCAAAACAATTTCAAAATCAACAATATCAAGCTGCTGCTAATATATACAGCAACAGTTCTAAATATAAAACTGACTTTTTGCAATAGTGGCAAGTATCTGTAGCTCAGGTATAGGATGAGAACGAAGGTTTGTTCTCCGAGCTTGTGGATTGGTTTCCGAATGTTTTATTACCAGGCTAGATAGACAGTGACATCCCTTAAACTCTGATGAAGATATTACCTAGCATGGTAACGAAATGTTCAGAAACCAACCCACAAGCTTGGAGAATGAACCCTCACCTTCATAAAGTGAATTCGTATTTAAACTGTTTTCAGATGATTTTAGCAGGAGGACATTGTGATGTTTTGACATCCCCACTAAAAGGCTTCCTGTTACATTTTTATAAAGCAGGACCTCTGGGGTAGACCCTGAAACATTGTAAAATTGCAAGAGTTCTTAGGAGAATTATATTCCTGTGGTTAATGTAACTCAGCATTCTACTGTACGATGGAGAGAAAGACAGGAAGACTTTTAAACCTTTTCCCCATTCTTTAGCTCTTGCTCTTACCACTGCTAAGCTTCCAAATAAACAGAGGAGGGAAATGCACTGGATTCCTAAGAGGATTTCAACAATTTTCCCAATATTTTAGACATCTTGAAAAAAAATATGGGGTCAATAGGAGAACAACCATGGAAAAATTGCCTGTCCTTAATTACTATAGTATTTAGTCTCACGACTTCAATCTTATTGAAGATTTTTCTTAGTAACAAATGACAAAGGGTTATTGGTTATTTTATTTTTTTTGCGGGGTCAGGATATTGGCATGTAAATTAAATACTGGAAATACAGCATTTTCTATTTTTCATTTCAGTTCTATTTATTTCTAAAGTGCAGAGACTTATTTAAAATTATTTAAATTCTATCATTCAGATTCTTTACAAAAGAGATTTTACATAATGTTTTTGGCTTTTTATAATTAAGCCACTTTACATCAATTAAAACAGGAATAAAGGGAAATGGAGAAGCAGTTTTCTTTCCAAAAGAACAAACTTGATTTTCTTCCAAGAGGGGATGTATTTTTAACATAAAGCTCTTCTTTTTAAAAAAAAAGTTAAGAAAGGCGTTGTCATAGCAAATGTCAGTTTTTGAGCATTTTAAATGTTCTCATAGGTGTTCATCAGGACTCAAGCAGAAGGAAAGCTGCTTTGGAAAGATACCAGCTAGACTGATTATAAAAATTCATTTTGGCTTTAAATGTTTTAAATCTCTCCTTTTTAACATCTAAAGCATTTGACACACCACTTATATTCTTCCAGATGTGTATATGCATAGTAGCTGTTCAGTCTCTTGAAAAGGCCTTTTGCACCTGACACCTTAGCTTCCTTAAGAAGCATAATGGTTATCAGCCTATATGTGGCAGGGAATTGAATGGTGTTCTATAGGAGTCACATACAACCACCCATTAACATTCTTCTCCAGGACAGTCTGCTATGGGAATAGTATTGTCTGTTTGATGCACATTGTAAAAGACCTGTTGTAAGAAATAAATCTGCTCACGTGAAAAGTTTTTGTCGATTTGGTTGATGTTTGGTTCACCATTCCATGGGTGCATCCATTTAAAAAAAAGTTACAGGGGCACTGTTGTCTCATGAGTAGAATGAAAAATGGTACATTAGGTATTTAACTCTTCACCAGGTCCTTAGGTGAAAAAAATGAGAAATACAGAGAGGAAAACTATAGTTAGGAAATCCAGAAGAAATCTATACTCTGAACAATCAGGCTCTGTTGTTATGCTTCATGGACAGGTAAGCAAGTGATGATTCCCTTGCTTTCAAAGATGGGATGGTAGAAAAGCCAGGGAAACTATCAGCTGGAGGGAATGATAGCTGAACTCTGGACAGAATACAAGTACTCCTGGACTTTTGACCACAACTGAGCCCAACATTTCTGTTGCTGAGACATTTAAATGAATTTTGCCCAGTTTACGACTTTTGCCCAGTTTTCTTGCCACAGTTTTTAAGTGAATCTCTGCAGCTGTTTAAATTAGTTAGAAGATGGTTAAGTGAATCTGGCCTTCTCATTGACTTTGCATGTCAGAAGGTCATGGGGAAGGGGACCACATGGCCCCAGGGCACTGCAACCGCCATAAATATGAGTCAGAATTGCCAAGCATCTGAATTTTGATCACGTGACCATGGGAATGCTGCAATAGTTGTAAGTTTTGAAAACAGACGTAAGTCAATTGTTTCCTAGTGTCATTGTAACTTTGAACAATGACTAAATGAACTGTTATAAATCGAGGACTGGTTTACAACGTTGCCAATTATTGCTATCTGGATAATGATTTCTTAAGTCAGCTAAAGGTCTGTAGCTGTGGTCTCAGCATGGGAGGCAGGCAACTTAAAGCTGTTGCACAGCATTGTCCATTGTTTCAGTTATTTTATTGCTGTTAAACCCTTTAGAAAGCTAATGGGGCTATTATGCCTCCAGATGGTACAAAAAAGAAAGAGTGTAAGTCTTCTGGTGGCTAGTACATTACACTAATTCTGTACCAGTTGTTTTTTCCCCCAGGCCTGATTTGGAAGCTGCAGATGAATTATCTGATGGACCATCTTCCTTTGTGTAGGCATGTGCAAACAGGCCAAAAAAAGTAGAGCTGTTGTATCAAATGGGTACAATAGAATAATAGAAAATATGGGTTTTGTATATGTTTTTGCATGTGCATGCTTTAAAGCTTCCCACCAAAACATTTATAGTTCATGGCTTCTTTGCTCAATAATTGTCGTTGTTGTTATATCATCTCTTAGTCATCACTTGAATAATTATGATTTTTCCCTAGCCTGGTCCTTCAAGGGTCCTAATGTTGCACTAATTACCACTGAAGTCAATTCACCTTGTTGCTGGTCATCTTCTTTTCCCCCTCAACTTTTCCAGCATTAGAGCCTTTTCCAGAGAGTAATGTGTCCAGACTAGGAAAATTTGATCCTGGTCATCTGTGTCTTGAGTGAAACCTATGGATTGATTTATTCACTGATCCTTTCAGTGTTTCTTTTTTTTTTTTTCCCTTTTTCTTTTGGACATTCAGTAAGGGGTGGGTTCCATCTACCTCCACCACTGGTTCACATCGCGACATTTCATGTACATTCCCTCATGCAATTCTGCTTCCACACTTACTTACTTACTTACTTACTTACTTACTTACTTACTTACTTACTTACTTACTTATTCAATTTTTATGCTGCCCTTCTCTTTAGACTCAGGGCGGCTTACAACATGTTAGCAATAGCACTTTTTTAACAGAGCAAGGCTATTGCCCCCACAATCCGGGTCCTCATTTTACCCACCTCGGAAGGATGGAAGGCTGAGTCAACCTTGAGCCGGTGATGAGATTTGAACCGCTGACCTTCAGATCTACAAGTCAGCTTCAGTGGCCTGCAGTACAGCACTCTACCTGCTGCGCCACCCACTTGCTCAGTAGCTATAATCAGCCTGAGACACAGCTGAGGAGCTGATCAGCTGTGCTTCAGGAGAAGGAATAAAGGTAAGTATAAACCTGGGGGCAGGCGGGAGGGCACCTTTATAAGCAGCAGCAGGGGGGAAAACTTCCAAACAGTAAAAAATTTGGAAAAAATCCCTCCCAAAAGACAGTGCTTCCACGGATCGGCACCAAGCAAAATGGATCCATGATGCCATTGTGACATCACCAGCGGGTCATTACCAGTTTGGATGATCCGGGTCCAAATTGTCAGGAACCCACCCTGCTTTCAGTGATATTTCCAGAAGTCTTCTCCAACTTCAAAGTTTGTACCAATTCTATTTCTATGTTGCTCCTTCAAAGTCCAGCTATGATGTCTACAGTAATTGTGTGTTGTTGTGACTTTGGTAGATAAAGACTCATCAAAGCATTTGAATATCTTTTCATAGAATACAATAAAGAATACCATGGACTTGTACTATTATAATCTTTGTAGGTATAGACACAGCACAGCATTTGAATATTTCATCACTGTTGTACCAAGACCTAATCTGTGGCATATTTCTTGACTTTGTTCTTTACTGTTGATGACTGATCCTAAAAGGCAAAAGCTCTGCTAATTCTAAGGCTGGTTGTTGTACTTGTTATTAGTTTGCTCTTTTTATATTTAATGTTAGTCCCATTCTTTCACTAGGCTCCTTGATTTTTGTTTACAAGAGCTTGCAGATTATTTGCATTTTTGGCTATCAGTAGTGTCATCATCACATCACAAATTATTGATTGTTTTCATAAGAGCCGGGGTGGTGCAATGGTTAGAGTTACTACTTCAGCTAATTGCTATCTGTAGTTTAGATTAGTTCAAATCTCACCACCGGCTCAAGGTTGACTCAGCCATCCATCCTTCCAAGGTGGGTAAAAGGAAAACCCAGATTGTTGGGGGCAATATGCTGATTCTGTAAACTGCTTAGAGAGAGCTGTAAATGCTATTGCTATTTTTCTTCCAGTTTTAAAAACATAGTCATTTTCATCCAATTTGGCTTTTCTTAATATACATTCAGCATAGTGGTTGAAATAAAAAGGTTTCCCTATCAGTCAAGTCCAACTCTAGGATTTCTTGGCCCAGGGAGCCAGTATTGTCCAAAGGTTATTTGGCCAATGTGATTATACGTAGTAATGGGCAGCCAAAATTTTTACTGCCACACTGTGGGTGTGATTATGTGGCTTGATGGTCATGTGACAGGGTAGGAGTGGCTTGCCAGCCATGTGACCAGGTGGGAGTGGCTTGAACGATCATGATCGTTCAAGTAAACTGTTAAGTTCTTGACTTACAACTTCACCAGTGACGCTCTCTGGTGTAACAATTTGCTTCGCGTTTCCTGTGTTTTCCTCCCTGGGTCGCCCCCTGCCTCAGGCTGGGTAGCTAGGTGAATGGGTGCCAATCAGCTGTTGAGAAAAGAGGGGGGAGGAAATGGGCCCCCTGCAACTCCTGCCGGTGCTGGTCTCCCTGCCGCTTTCTGAGGAGGAGGGTGGGAGGGTGGGATGGTTAGCTGGAGCTGGGCACATAGCTTCCTTTATGTTGTGAGCTGCCCCAAGTCCTCGGAGAGGAGCGGCATACAAATCCAATAAATAAATAAATAAATTTCTGCTGGTGGAACTGTGTTCCACCCCGTCCTGCCTGCTGCCCACCCCTGCTTATATGTCAAAGGCAGATGGAATGCTGTTACCTTCCCACTGTATCTACTTGCATTTGCCTGTTTTCAAACTGATAAGTGGGCTGGAGCAAGTAATGGGCGCTCACCTCGCTCACCTCATTGGGTATCAAAGTTGACCTGTCAGTTCTCCAGCTGAGAAGCTCAGTTTCTTTAAGAACTGAACCATCATACTCCCATTGGTTGAATATTAAGGGAAAAGTATAAACTTTGTCTCACTCCTTTGGTAGCCTGCAGCCAGTCTATTTCACCATGTTCTCTTCATAAATTCTCAGTAATCATTCTTTCAATTACCCTAGGGTAGTAGGTCAGTCAGTCTTTTCAGAACACTTGGCTTAAAGGCATAATTCCCAAAATTAGGATTAACTTTGGCTGAGCAAACAAGAGTCCTCTTGGGCCATTAAGTCAATAGTTTGAGAGCTCTGCTATTCACCTCCTTAATTTCCTTATCCTCTTTTTAGCTACTTGGGGCTGACTCATGTTGTATTGAGCAGCCGTTTACTGATGATTCACTGAGACAAACTAGGCATGTGGGTCAATAATGGTTGGAAAAGAAGTAGATTTAGGTATGCTAAGGCAGAACAAGCCAAGTTAATAATGCAAGGTGTAAACTTAACCATTATTTTGCTTTCTGTAATAGCAGAGGCATAGAGATAGCGCATATGCTTTATATATAAGAGATTACCCCATCTTCAGTATCTCTAAATCAGGGGTGTCAAACTTGCATTGTCACGGTATCATCACATGACATATTGGGACTTTTGTTCCCCTTTGCTAAACCGGGTGGGGGTGGAGCCAGCATGTGGTGTGTCCGATCCATGGGCTGCAAGTTTGACACCCCTGCTAAATAAAGACAGTTAGCAGTATTGAAGATTACCTCTATTTGAAACTTCCAATAACTCCACAGTAAAAAATGGTGGGTTAGATGAAACAATTGCTAATTCAAGGTAAGGCAAATTTGCAGAGTTTCTGGGTTCAATTTAAATCTAGTACTGTAGTCTGTTTTACTTTAAAGTTTAACTCCTGCTTTACAGCTGCAAGACTTTGACAACGTAAGAACTAAAGGGATGATTGAACAACTTGACATTCTTTTACCAGAGCATACTGTAAAAATATTTCAAAGTCAGTTTGACACCTGGGAAAGAAAACCTTAGATCAAGAAATGTCAGTTTGGCACTTCACAGAAAGAGAAGGATGTGATATATTATGTCATTCAGTAGCCAAGGTGGTACAAACCAACACCAATAAACTTCCCTTACTGAGTGCTACAATACACCATATCCTTGGAAAGTCCAATCAAATGGATCATTATAGATGTTTGTGAAATGTTGTGACATGGAAGTCCCAAAATTGAGACTGACCCATATTTCTCCATCGTGCTTTTATGGTTGAAAATTCTCCTCTTTATCTGGATTGCCCTGCCGGTCTTCTTTGATGTCAAAAAACTATGTTTAGAACTGATAAATGGAACGATAAGCACTCTGTGATGTTTTTCTTAGGGCAAATGAGGGCAGGTTTCTTCAACCTTTAAGATGATGTCTAGTCCATGCTATATACTTTCCAGCTTACTCCAAGGAATCCTCCCTAAAAACTACAGTCTTATGAATTTTTCATAATTATAGGCTTCACAAAATGACAGTCCCTTTATGGGAAGGATTTAGTTAATTGCATATAAGGAGTTGTGTCACAAAAGTGAGCAACTTTTTATGCCTAGGATCCACAAAATGATTTGTTATTCTCCCTGAGGCTGGCAGGGAATGTCACCAAGACTGTTCAGATTGTAAAGCAGGGGATTGAGAGGTATCAGGGCAAAATGGGTACCTTAAACTCTGTAAAGGCATAACTTCCATTCTGTTATTAAAAGCCTTGGAAATTAAGTGGATGAGTGAAAATTTCAGACTCTTTGTTTTTTTTTATATAGTCAAATGAAATTACATCTTAAAACCCTCAAAAACTAAGGGAAAAATCTGCCATTTGATGTGCATTTTTATTTTGCTTGTAGATTGAGTCCAGGGAGCCTCTCTGTTCCACTAGGCCATAGGTTACTCCTGCATCACTACTTAAAGCTTGTTATTTTATATAAAAGGGAGTACAGTAGTGCCATTAGAAATTTCTTCTTTTAAACAAAGAAGTCTTAAGATTAAAGAAGTCTGCCTCTTAAATCTACCCATTTCTTTTTCTGGAGTTTAAATAGCATCTTCTCATTTCAACCTGTCTGCAATTTGTTCAAACTGTTGTAATGGCTTATTGAAAGTCCTCATATATACCATAATCCTCTCATGTGTCCTTACATCTACAAACATTGAAAGTCCTTTCAACCTGATCCTATTTGGGGGGGGGGGGGTGATGTTATGTCAAAAACATTAAGCACTCTGAGAAGTGCTCCACTACTAAAATAACAACCCAACTTCCCCCAAGAGGAGCTTTGTAAGAACATTATTCAGATGAGTACAAATGTACTTCAGCAACATAGGACAGCAGAAAATAGAATCAGACCACCTATTTCATTCATTCATTCATTCATTCATTCATTCATTCATTCATTCATTCATTCCATTTATTTTTTTCACATTTCTGAACTGCTTATCTCCCTTATACAATATCTTCCAAAAAAATGGATACCCAGGCAATTTTTATCAAAAGTACTGATTACTCACCTAACCTAAGCACAACTAACTTAAGTTATCAAAAAGATAACAGTGCCATACATTTAAAAAAATCTCAGAAACAATGAACAATCCATACAGTATTGACACAGTATCAATGTAGGACACAAATTAAAGTCTTCAATAACATTTTAAGTAATCCATAAGACCCACTAACCGTAAGAAGAAGAAATATCAGGAGTCATCTACAACATCCAATTATGGGCTCTAATAGTGATATTATATCTAAAGAAGGATGCTTATGTGGATGCTCTATTCCAGTGATGGCGAACCTATGGCACGAGTGCCACAGGTGGCACCCAGAGCCACATATGCTGGCATGTGAGCCATTGCCCTAGCTCAGCTCCAACATGCATCTGTGTGGTGGCCAGCTGATTTTTGGCTCACACAGAGCCTCTGAGAGGGCATTGTTTGCTTCCATAAAGCCTCCAGGGCCTTTTTACCCTAATCTGGCTCCAGGGAAGACATTGGAGCCTGGGGAGGATGAAACACGAGCTACTGGGCCCACCATAAGTTGGCAAACAGGCTGTTTCTGGCCTCCAAAGGGCCTCCGATTGGGAGGGGCTGTTTTTGCTCTCCCCAGGCATTGAATTATGGGTGTGGGCACTCACAAATACGCAACAGTGCATGCACACACTCTTTCAGCATCTGAGGAAAAAAAGGTTCGCCCTCACTGCTTTTATCCTATCAGCTGTCCTGGATAAATTAGAAACACAACGAGATGAGCTAATTCTACTTCATTATAAGATTATATTAACATAATCTTGTATATCTAAAGGTACAAACTCCCCACCACCATTTTTAACCATCTGAACACTTTAGGGTGGGTCCTTCCTAAATAACTTCCTCTGACCACTATAGCATTAGCAATGACAGTTTATATACATAGTCATTTTACAGAAAAATGGAAAACTAAGTCAACCTCGAACCTGTCAGGATTGAACTCCTGGCAATAGGCAGAATCAGCCTGCAATGCTGCATTCCAACCATAGCTCTCTTTTTAATCCTTTGGGGACTCCTGCCTCTTTTGTTTGATTATTTCCTAGGCAGCATCTCTGTCATCCTCAAGGTCATCCAAATCCCATTATACTTCCGTAAAGAGATTAAGGCTTCACTGAACCAGTAACTCCTCTGAAGAGCTTTGATATATGATTGCCTTTATTTGCATTGTTGCTGTTTCCTTATTCCTTTTTGCTTGTTTTGATTTGTTTTATGTGCTAGTTTGAAAAGGGTAGGGGTAGCCTATATATGAGTATTGGACAAGACCAGGTACATTTATTATATATTATTATTATTGCTAAATGTTGTGTTAAAAAGTTATCTTTGACATTCCAAATCATTGTTTTAAATTACTGCCTCTCTTCATATAACACAAAGGAAGAACTACTCTAGAATCTTAAGAATGATCCTTTGAAGCTTGCAGTTTCCTTTGAGTTTATCCATTTATGAAACTGTAGTTCTAGACAAGTGTTCTTGCTCCAGGCTTTCATAAACTTATTACAAATATGGATAGAACTTGCTATTACCAAAGCAGAAGACCCATTAAAACTTCAAAGCAGTCTTTGAATTTAATTTTTGCCTTTTGCAAAGCATGGAACATTCATTTGCAAAAACAGGAAGTGGAATGTATGAATATGCACGTGTGTGAAAACTCTTGTCATTTTGTAGACTGAACTAGCATTAAGATTTTATTACCACCAGCAAAGTGTCCAGATTTTCTGTTTTGTTTTCTTTCGGGATGGCCCCCTTAATACACAAATGTTGGTCATGCACTACAACAAATTCTGAAAGGCAAGGATGTTTTTAAATGACTATAGAGAAACTCAATTTAAAGGCAGAGTGGGGGAAAAGAAGATCCAAATTGCTACCACTGAGAAACAAGAGAGATATATGAAGCCTTCACAGCTTTTGCAGAAAACATTTTTTTAAGACCATTAGTAGCAACCCAAGCTTTCCAGGCATGCTGGCCCATGAGAGCTGGGCTTACATCATAGAATTGAGTATATAATTGTCAGCAGTAAAGCACACACAAAACTGGATAGAGTGAAATGAAATGCTTGAATACTATCAGGATTAGATAATAACAATAGCACTTAGACCAGGGGTGCTTAATCTGGCCCGTGCGGCCATCCTGGAAACAGCGAGGGACCAGCCTCTGCTAGTAAAAATGGAGCTTGTGAATGTGCCGCCCCCCCCCCCCCCCCGAGTTCTGTTTTCAGCCACTATGGCCTCCTGCAGCCCTCTATCTAACCATAACCCTCCAAAGCTCAATTTTTACTGGCAGATGGCTGCAGGAGGCTGTCACAACAGTAATGTCAATCTGGCTGCGCCCACCCTGGACATGCCCAAATGGCTCCCCAGGTCAAACACAACTATGATATGACCCTCAATGAAATTGAGTTTGACACCCCTGATGTAGATTTATACACCCCTTCACAGTGCTTTACACACTCTCTAAGCAGTTTACAGAATCAGCATATTGGTGCCAACAATCTGGGTCATCATATTGTTGATTGGCTGGTAAAATCGCTGTGCAGGTATATTTCTTTTAATAGTACAGTACTACCAGTAGCAATAATACTTAAATTTATATACCGCTTCACAATGATTTATAGCCCTTTCTAAGCAGTTTACAGAGTCAGCATATTGTCCTCAGCAACCTGGATCCTCATTTTACTGACCTCAGAAGGATGGAAAGCTGAATTAGTGAAAATCAAACTTCTGGCAGTCAGCAGAATTAGCCTGCAGTACTGCATTCTAACCACTGCGCCACCATGGCTCTTAAGAGATGAAGATGTATTGCAATATTTTCATGTAGGATCCAATTTGCAGGGAATATTTTGAAATCAAACATACCCAAAAAAGCAAAGAATGGCAACCCCTTAAGTACCTGTATACTGCTATCATGTCCCACCCCCTGGCCTTTCTTTTCACTAGACTATCCATTCCCAGTTCCTGCAACCTCCCTTCGTATGTCTTGGTTTCTAATCCCCTTATCATTTTGGTTGCTCTTTTCTGTACCTTTTCCAATTGTATAGATGGTTTCATGGAGTAGCAACTTTTCATCTTCCATCTTAAGGTTATTTCTTTCTCTGGAATGCCATATTATTAGCATTGCATTGTGGTCTACATGTGTCATTAGCAGCATCTGTTGTTCTTTAATGGAGACCCAACAGATATCTATTCTAGAGCATGTCTGATATCTTGCAGAGTAGAAAGTCTATTTTCTCTCTTTTGGATTTTGCAGTCCATGCATTTATCAGTGGCGATTCATCCATATATTGGAAAACATTTTGCAGAAGCTTTCCACCTTTCTTCCTGTGAAGCAATCTGTCAAAATTGAAATCTAACAATTTGTTCATGTCTCCATGGACAAATATTTTATCTTGTTCCACATCCATTAACATTTGCAAAAATCTTTATTTGGAGCATCAGATTTTTTTTAGACCATTTCCATTATTTCAAATGTAAAATCCTTCCTGATTTGTCTTTACATTGACTCAATACTTACCAAGTTAGTGTCATGATATAAATTATATTTCATTATTTTTGTTTTATTTTCTACACAACCTTGTTTTAATCAGTGAACAAATCCTATTGTTATATGGGTTTCTTGTAGGTAGACATTTGGTGTGTTTTTTTTCAAATGGTTAAAAAATTTGCTACATTTTTGTGGTGAATTTATCCTATTGATTTTCAGCAACAGTAATCTCTTGACTTTGAAATCACGCCAACTATATCCAGTTATCCTTCTTCATTGTCAACAGTACCCCATTCAATGCTGAAACAATTTGGCCCCAAATGTCCTGAGCTGTTAGGTATTTTTGCAGCCAGGTTGTTTTTGAAAGCAGAGTTTTCCTGGTGACTCCAAAAATCTTTCCAGGGCAAGTGGAATGTTTCCTCTGAATCTGAGTTATTATGTTCTTAAAGTAGCTGTCTGTGATGCAAATTGTTTTATTAAAAAAAATATTGAGGAAATTTTTTGGAATACTAGCTAGAATTGTAACAAGCAGTGAGAGCTGCATTCTTTTGATTTCTGGAGGGCCATCGACTGGCCCTCCTTGATGTAAAAGCTGGGATATTTAATTCCAGCTTTCAGTGTCAAGATCTCAAAAGTTGAAAAGACAGTGGTAACATATTATGATTTTACCTGAATGTTTATACTTTATGGATCAAAGAAGAAGCATGTTCTGGATGATTAAAGTGCCCAGGAAACCCTTATCTGGGTGATTAAAGTGCCCAGGAAATGGGTCAGAATCCACACATTAGTCAATAATTATTTGAGACAAGGACAAGTTCCATTGTCTGCAACTTTGAAAAAAGTGCCGGTCTCAATTCGTAAGAAGCCAAATTTGAATCTGGAACAGCGGGAAAACGTGATTGAAACACCTGAAATTTACCTTATTGTATGTTGTAAACTAAAATAGAATATTTACAAAATGAGGACATTGGTATATGACTCTATCAAAAGTATCTAGAATGTATAAAGATGCTTCAAATTTATGTTAAAATTGTGGACAATTGAAGGGACATTTTATCATAATTGGTGGATTTGTAAAAAAAAAAAAAAGCCAGAGAATTTGGGGCTGAAATATATATGCATAATCGTGCATTCAAGGTGTTGCAAAAAGATAATTCTCTTTTACCAACTGTGTTGTGGAGTTGTGGTTCAGTTGTATCCTCCAAAACACTTTGTCATTCCCTTGCCCAAAGCCAGCAATTTTCAGTACTATATCACTACATATCCCCGCATTAACCAGAATATTGTATATCTCTCTATAAGTCCGGTATATAATTGTATATCCAATGTTTTCCCCAAACAAATCCTCATGCATGTTTTAAATTTAACATCAAGCAGAGAAATACTGTATGCTGCAATTTTCTTAAAAATGAGCTAGATTTCTACATGTGGAGATAGTTGTATTTGTTTTTAAATACTCCTATAAGTTTAGAAGATGACCTTGCTATATCTCCAAGTGGTAGTGGACCAGAATTCTAGGACTTCAATCACCTCATTTTATCTAATTTGTAGATCACATTTCCAACAAGTAATTTTGGTATCTAGCATTTGAGGCTGAGGTGGCTTCAAAATTATCCCTAAAATACAGGAGATGAAAAGAGATGTTATAACTGCATATTATAAACTAACACTGTTTGTTCCAACTTTTATCGATTGAGACTTCTTCTGCTTTAACCTCCTGTGGCATCTAAAAATAAAAGACTAAACTCTGAAAACTAAGCCTGATGAAAAACTGTTTCAATTGTTATGTATACTTACTATCATTTATTTCTGGAAAAAAACCAACACACATGCCAAGAAAGACAAACAATATGATGACTACAATATAAAGGAAATCTTGTTTTAACGGGAATCAAATAAATGTCATAAATCCATTTCAGAAGAAGTATGTATGATTGGTACATTAGTTTGTTTAAATTTACCTCTTTTTTAAAAAAGACAAACAATTATTCAAGACTTAATCCCTCACCCATATAGCAGAACTATATTCTAATTACATGGGAGCCAACAGGCTCAAGCTCAATCCAGACAAGACCAAGTGGCTTTGGGCATTGCCTCCAAAGGACTGTTCCATCTGTGTGTCCATTGTTCTGGGGGGGGGAGGAGAGATTCTGACCCCCTCAGATAGGGTCCATAACTTGGGTGTCCTCCTGGATCCACAGCTGAGCCTTTAATACCATCTCTCAGCTGTGGCCAGGGGGACCTATGGCCAGGTTCACCTGGTGTACCAGTTATCGCCCTATTTGGACCAGGCCTTGCATACAGTCAGTCAGGCACTCATCAACTCCCATCTTGATTATTGCAATGCTGAGGCATAGAGTTTATATAGAGGGCTATTTTAGTTTGGGTCCATAATGGGGTTTTATAACTATTATTAATATTTGACTTCTTTTTTATTATTGTATTATTGTATTGTTGTAAGCCACACTGAGTCTATGGGATTGGGCAGCATAGAAGTCGATTAAATTAAATAAATTAACCCAAGAGGAATTTTAGACAATTATACATTTATTCTGGGCCAGCCATTTCCAATCCATTTACATTCATATATGTTGAAGCTTCTACTCTGACCCTAACCAACATGGGCAATTAAAAGGTTGAATTGTAAAAACAGCTGAATCTTTTTTAAAAATTCTATCTAGGAAAAAAAATGACATGGTATGGTATTCCTGGATTGATAAACCATCAGTCTTTAATGATTTACCTTGCATTTTGATACATCATTTTTGAAAACTTGAATTTAAGCTGGGAATAAATAAATTATTTTAAAATATATGTTTCCTAGGTCTTCAAGACCAGCAGCACTAATAGCATCCTAATCTCAGCAGGGAGAGCAGGAGCTATGACAGAAAATGCCATAGCTCCTGCTCCTTTGATAGATTTTCTAACCACTGGATGGAAATTCCCTATCAATAACTGATTGATAAGGAATCCCTCTGCAGTGTTAGTGCTCATTGACTGGTGTTTTTCACTATGCTCAATGGCTTATTTATTTATTTACTTACTTACTTACTTACTTACTTACTTACTTACTTACTTACTTACTTACTTATTAGATTTGTATGCATGCTTCCTGAAACTATATTTTTTTCTAGAGATGGGGGCAGAGTAGTTGAAAGGGCCGCTCTTAGTATTCCATTCCATTCTATTCCAGATCCACCTGATCCATCTTGTATAGGATTGTTTCAGGGACCCAGAAGACCTATGCTTCCAAAGTTTGAGAAGGCAACATGCTTTGATAGTTTGATTCAGCTTCTGTAAAGCCCAATAGGCAGTTTGAGATTATACTGCAAGTCTTACTTGCAGGGGGGACTTGACAGACTAGTACAGCGATGGCAAATCTATGGCACGCAAGCTGTTGCCCTAGCTCAGATCCAACGTGCATGTATGTGCCAGCCAGCTTATTTTTGGCTCAGACAGAGGCTCTAGGAGGGTGTTTTTGGCTTCTAGAGAATCCCAGGAGGGGATGGGGAAGGAGAATTTTACCCTCTCCCAGCTCCAGGGAAGCTTTGGAGCTTGGGGAGGGCAAAATATGAGCCTACTAGGCCCATAGTTGGGAAACAGGCCATTTCTGTCCTCCAGAGGGCCCTGGGGGGGGGAGAAGCTGTTTTCCCCCTCCCCAAGCATTGAATTATTGGTGTGGGCACTCGCACATTTGTGATAGCATACGCCCATGTTCTTTCGGAAAATAGGTTCGCCATCACTGGACTAGTGCCTGCATGTGAGTGACATAGCCAGGCTCGTATCCAGGCCTGGAGAAGTAGTAGTCTGGCTTCAGATGGCTCAAAACAGTTTCTCTCTGAAATAAAATGAAAAAATGGGAAGTATGGGGTAAAGCTGGAATTGATATCTTTTTTTGCAAGTATCCTGAGTCCCATTGGGATTGGGCGGCATAGAAGTCGAATAAATAAATAAATCCTGAATTACATCCGTTATAAAAGGAGATGGAAAAAGAAGACGTGAGCAATGCAAGCCAGGAAGATGGGGTTTCCTTTTCACTTATTAGAGACTGAGACCTGAGGGAAAAGGATTACTATTCTACTGGTGGATGAATCCCATCTCAAAAAATGGGGAATAAACAAATGGGTGATTATGACTAATAAAGCCAGGGGGAAAAATAAAAAGAGATAAAAGTTAGAATTGGGAGCGTGTGAGTCACTTGACAGGCTTATGTCTCCTGATCTGACTGACAGAACAAATGGACCAGGATGAACTTGGGGTTCTGATCTCATTCTTACCATTTTTTGGCTCACTTATTGTTCTTTTCAGCAAGATTCCGCAATCAGCAATGGAAATGACTTAGGAGCAATTTGGAATATGATTTAGAAGAGGAGGGAGAGAAACAACTTTCATTACTATTTCTGTATTACTTTACTACTCTGTTTAACTTGCAGACAATAAGGAATGGAATCAGAATTAACAAATAGCTATACTGTATATTCACACCATTGCTTATGAAAGCATAGTTCGTAAGTGGGAAGTTTTTCCATTTTAGTACACATTTAAATCAAAGAGCAGGAGTCTTTGATCTGAGGAAACAAAAAGCCTTTTTGGATTTGTGCTCATGAGAACTTGTATCTCTTCCATCGCCTGCTGCACAACTCTTCCCGTTGCTGCCTACAACAAAATTGTGATTTACAACTGTATTCTACGTTATCAGAAAATAACATTGTTGCATTCCGGCAGCTATCCCCAGATGTCATACATGGTTACCATTGTTTCTGTGGAAATAAATGACTCTTGGTTATCATGGGCTACTCTGACAAGGTAATGTAAAATCATATTCGGGGCTCTGGTGTTCATGATGATAACATACAGTATGTTGCTAGTAGTACAAGACCGGAGAAAATTCCTTGGAATTCTTGTCTATTCACATTCAGATTCTAGTACAGCAAATTAAAGGGTGCTTTTCTTGATACCAGTCGGGGAATTATATCGTCAGAAGCTTAGATTTCCCATTTCTTTTGTAAAAAAAGGTCTGTCATCTTTTGTAAGTACTGTATGCCATTTTCTAGAACACCGCAAAGTAAACATTGCTGGCCTGATATTCAAAAAATAATCCCGAGTTAGTTAATAATATCAGACATTTTAGCTGCTGCTTTGAAAACCCTGGAATGAAAAAAACCCAAAAATCTCTGGCTTCTATCAGGATGGTGTTAGGAATATTTGAAATTGGCTTTAGAAGAAGGAGAGAACTTTTTGAAGTACAGTAGTTGTCTTTGGGAGTAGATCTAACATAAATAAAAGAGATTGTTGAGGATGAAAAATTCCTTGATTTACGACTGCGCTATGGCAATTGATGATGCCACTGAAGTCCTGTCCTGATCCCTAGAGACTGAAAGGATTTGTTACTAATCGTTGCATTCTCTGTCTGCTTCAGTGGTATCCTGATGTGGTAGTACAACCCCTAAGACAAAACTAGAACATCGGGGATTCTTGCAACAACTAAAATAGTAGCAGGAGGATCTTTGCCCAGGTATCATAGTGCACCAGTTTCAATTCTACCTGGAATGGAAGGACTTTGCTAAGTCCTCGTAATAGTCTGCTGCCATTTAGTTTGCTGCAAAAGAAACAGGGGTCAACAACCAAAAGCCTCCTGTACAATTCTGAAGCCAATCAGAAGTCTGGTTCATTACAGTGCTGTGGACTTTGCACTGGTCATCAGTAAGATTCTGGGTGCAATATAAAATCCTGGTATTGACCTATTAAGCCAGGAGTGGGATGCCCGGACGGGGGGGGGACGACGCAGTGGGGTAGCGAAAATGGAGCTCCATCCCAGAGCTCCACCCAATTTGCACTGAAAGATGTTGAAAGAAAATGCAGGGCGTCCTGCATAAGCCACGCCCACAGTGTAGTAGTAAAACTTTTGGTAGCCCTTTACTGTATGAAGCCCAATAAACTCTAGTGTCAAATTATTTGAACATTTTCCCATCAAAATCAGTGCAGCCAATTTGATTTAATTAGGCAAAGCTGTGAGTAGTTCCTTGCTTTACGGAAGTGTAGGCTTAGAAGGACTAGTTTCCAAGGATAAATGCTGGTCCTCTGAAATGGCCTCCTGGTTGTTCCCATTTGGTCTGCTTTCTGGATGTTGCTCAAAGCTTTGATCTTCTCAACAATATTTGGGCCACGATACATAGGTTTGATTTATAGAGTGCTTTTATTATATATTTTACACTTTATGCTTTATTTTTAATGGGATTTTGGATGTGTTACCGTAATTGTGTATTTAATTGTGTATTTTCTATCTTTGTGAACTACTGAGATTTATTCACAAGTTTCAATAAATCTTGTGCCTGAAATCATAGGTGAAATACTCAGGAGTTCTTTAAGTATGTTAAAGCAGATTTTTTTTTTAAAAAAAAATAATAATCTGTCCTTCCTCTTCCTTTCATGCCCTGCTGGTGCCACTTATAGTGCCTGGGAAGTTTGGGTAATACAGTGTTCCCTCGATTTTCGCGGGGGATGCGTTCCAAGACCGCCCGCAAAAGTCGAATTTCCGCGAAGTAGAGATGCGGAAGTAAATACACTATTTTTGGCTATGAACAGTATCCCAAGCCTTCCCTTAACACTTTAAACTCCTAAATTACAATTTCCCACTCCCTTAACAACCATTTAGATTATTACTCACCATGTTTATTTATTAAAGTTTATTTTAAAAAATGTTTTTTAAAGGCAGACAAAAATTTGGCAATGACATATGACGTCACCGGGCGGGAAAAATTATGGTATAGGGGAAAACACCGCAAAGTATTTTTTAATTAATATTTTTGAAAAAACGTGGTATACACGTTTCGCGAAGTTCGAACCCACGAAAATTGAGGGAACACTGTATAGCCATAAGAGACAGGCATGGTAACACAGTGGTTAGAATGCAGTATTGTAGGCTAATTGCTAACTGCCAGAAGTTTGAGCCTCAAGGGTGAGTCAATTTTCCATTCTTCTGAGGTCAGAAAAATGAAGACCCAGATTGTTTGGGGGGTGGGATGGGGGTGGGTTGGCAATATGCTGACTCCGTAAACTGCTTACAGAAGGCTGTAAACCACTATGAAGCAGTATATGAGTGCAATTGCTATTACTATTGCTATATTATGTCAATCTATTCCATATATACACAGAGAGAAAGATAACATGTCAAATTTGTGTAATTTTCAATGAAACATTTAATAAAATAAGCTGTCCTGCATACTGTTGATATATTCAACTAAGCTGAATTCTCTAATTTGAAGTAATTACACAATCTCCTAGCTCTTTTTTTTTTTGGGGGGGGGGGACCCAGAGATTTTTAAAATCAGTTTTACTACTTTCCCCTCTTTTGCACAATATGCTCAAATGGCTAGACTGTGCAAAAAGCTAGTCTCCACTAGTTATGTACCAAACATCCTTTAACAGAAACAGCAAGCATCCAACAGTGATGTTGGATAATCAATAGAGACTTCAAGGATAAAAATAAGCTGGACAAAATCTATAGTTTTGCTTCTAGTGTGTTTGGGAAACACTGTTAATGAAAAATGAGGTGGATGTACCCACTGCACATTTTTGGATTACTGTTTGGTGCCATCAATCTGAAGTCTAATGAAACATAGACCACCTACAGGGGAGGAATATTGTGTCTTTCTGACAAACAGCATCTAATTTTCTAACTGAGACTGGCATTCCTGACTAGCATCAACTGAAAACATTTCCTGTTTCTGATCAAACATTGTAAGCAGAAATCTCATTGCAGCCCCATCCCCACTATCATTGCTATAGGTGCTAAGAAAGGAATTATAGCCGGCTGCATTTGACTGAAGTGTCAGGTACCTCACCTCCAAGAATGGGCACAGCTTGTTTTCAAGTCAAAGCTAATAAACATCCCTTTGCAATGTTGGAATGTGACTGTCCAGCATAAGTGCTATTGAGGAGTCTGCACATTTAATACTTAAAGGAAATTGCAACTCCATTGAAATCAGCATATCCTCTGAATCCTGAAATAAATCTCTTTAGGATTTGATGTTGATCTGTTTATGGTTCACTATGTATTTTTAAAAAATAAATTTTGATGAAGACCAGCCCTTCCAAATGGTTGCCTAAAGATGGTTTGGATTTTAGTTCATAACAAATATAGCCATTGAGTCTTCTAAGGGCACCAGAAAGGAAGTTGCTACCATTTAGTTCATTCCTTACAGACAGCATTTTTGGAGGAAGCATATGTCTTGCATATGACTGGATTCCAGGTTAAATGGGCCTTTGGTCTGAGCTCAAAAAAACCCTTTATTTAAATTACAGCAGAACTTCAAAAAGAGGCAGAAACCCCACCCCCACATTAATCTATTTTACATTAGAAATGCCTTTTGTTTCTGCATCTTTTTATATCTCAGCAATGCTACCTTATTACTGTATGTCTTTTTGACAGACTGAAGAGAACCATTTGGAACCACGATTTATTGTAATTAGGCCTCTTGCCACCGCTGATCATAATTATGTGCATCTGCACAGGTATAAGAGAGCAAAGCTTATGAAGATAGCTGTTTTAAGGTTCCTTAAGAAATATCTGATCACGTCAATGATGAGATTGTAGAGCAACATTATATTTGACTCATTCAGTAATTAAAGTACATGAACTTCTCCAGTTTTATGTGCATACTTAGGATATATGCATCATAGGCACATTTGCATATACATTTCTTTAGTGTTGTCTTCCACTGTGTGTTTGAGGAATATGGAAAAAACATACTGCTCACTGGAGACTTAATATTATTATGCAAGAAACAAGCATATTTCTACTTGAGTTTGAATGGCCTACTCTCAGTAAACATAAATAACCTTATATACAAATGCCAATAGCTGAGCTAATTTCAGCCACAGTATCGCAAGATGAGATAACCTTCCTGAAGTGAAGGGTTTTCAATGGTGTGATCTAGTGGTAAAATCCAAAATGTTTTTACTCCTGGTTCTGTGGGTATTGCTTGGTGGGCATGGCGTGGTGGCATGGCAGGGGAGGATAGTGCAAAATCCCCATTCCCTCCCCACTCCTGGAGGAAGGATATTTCAAAATCTCCATTCCCACCGCATTCTGAGGCCAGCTAGAAGTGGTATTTTCCAGTTCTCCAAACAATTCAAAATTTCCGCTACCAGTTCTCCAGAACCAGTCAGAACCTGCTGGATTTCACTCCTGGTCTGATCGCCTCACAAAAACCAACAAAACCTAGATAATATCTGTACAAAAGACATTGCAATATATTACAGATCAAGAATTGAAGTGGAAGCGTGAATTCTTAAAATAGACAAATTGCTCAAAAGTGGGACTGTCCCACCAAAAATGGGACATCTGGTCACCTTATATTTGCTGGTTCTCTGAACTGCTCAAATGGTCACTACCAATTCGCCTGAACAGGTCTGAACCAGCTGAAAATCATCTCTAGGTATGTACATCATTATTTTTAGCCAGTTGTTTTTGTTAGAGAAAAACACCTCAGATCACCATGATTATCCTATTGATTTTAGATACAGTGCCTCTTCCACATACATAACCTTGAACTTGTTGTGATTCAGCCTGAGGCTGCTCAGGGACCAGCTGTGTCTCTGCTGGCTCCATGCCCGGTGGAGGATGACAGCGCAGAGGAGGGGGCTGAACAGTCGGACGGGGGAGAGGAAAATCAGGAATGGGATGAAGGAGAACAGCATGAGAGCCCCGGGGGAGCCTCTCCCCAGCCAGTAGCTTGGAGTCATTAGGGGATGACGCACAAGCTGTCATTGACATGAGACAGCGACGTGCAGAGCAACGAAAAGAGCAGTTAAAGAGATATTTTCACCATTGAAGTAGAAACAGCTGAGTTTGGGTGTGGTCCTCATCAGCAGGGTTTAAAAGGCAGGCAAGCCCTTGCAGCCATGTGGAGTATTATCAGCTTGGTGTGGCGTTATCCTGTCTTGTTTCACAGCGTCTCTGTTCCTGGCTTGTGGCCCAGCAGCTTTGGAAGATCCGTGGGAGGTGTAGGTCTGCTATCTACAGCCTTGGTTTGGCAGCAAGAATTCTGTATTGCTGCATGGACTTTTGGCCTTCGTGAATATATCTGAAGATACAGCATTTTCCTGTTTGTAAGGACATTTTCTGTTACCTGTGTTTTTCTTGAATTTTATAAAACTGCCTTTGCCTTTTACCAGTGTGTCTGGCTTCTCTTTTTGGGTTGGTATTGGCTTCTGGAGTGACCCAGACAGAACAGAACTTAGGGTAGTATGTCACCTGTACAATGTGCCTCTTTTGAATTGAGTTTGCCTCCCTGTGGCTTCAAGGAAATATCCCTGAAGGGTTTGGGTTTTTTTAGTTTTTTTACAAAAGGAGAATTTTTTAATGGAATTGATTTCCAAATCAAACATCTTCAGTCTTTCATTAGGTTTTTGTGGGGCTTTGTTGCCCTTTTTTAAATACACACTGCCCCCCACCCCCACGTAACACAATGTATTTTTCTACCAGAAAGGTAGGATTGCTTTTTTAGGTTCTCTTCACTATGAAATGAACTTGTCTTTCCCAATATATGAGATTAATTGTCAGTAATTGAACAGAGTTTGGAGGCTAATTATATAAAAATTGGTATTAAAAGAATACTACTGGATTGATGGAGTTGAGCAGTTCATATTTAGTTTTACAAATTACATGAGTTGAGAGGCAGCGGTAAGAAACAATAAAAATCCTCTGAGAGCTGCTAAAGCAAATTAAGGTTTACTAGTCCTTTGAAAGACAAATGATCCAAGCATATAATGCAGAGAAGGTAGTAAAATTGTTCATGACATTTACTATAGATTTAAAATATCAAATGGTCTTGGATGCCATATGCTGAACACATTTCCTTTCTATTTTCCTTTAAAGACATTTTTATTCCAAAGGGTGGTAAAAACTATGTTGCACTAGGAATATTTGAAAATCTTATGTTTTTCAAACCGTGGTCCAAAACAATGCTGATATTCTTCTGAAATTCATTATGTACTTTTCTAAAAAAAATTAATCTAAAATATTTATCTATTTATCTTAAGCATGCCTAAGGAAAATAAATACATTAATCAGAAGATCCAAGATTCAAATTCTATCATCATCTCTGTTGTCATAACTGTTGTCCGGTGGGCTATTGTTTTCAACTTATTTTATACTTGTCTATAAAACACTTTTTAAAAATCTGTGTATTCGCAATATTTCTGAGGAAAGATGATGTATACATATGATGATGTTCGTCTATCGTGTTTGAGGAGGACCTTGACATCTAATGGATTGTGGGGTGTACACAGTGGTGGGTTACTAGCCAGAACACCTAATTGGGTTCGCCTCCACGGCTCTGGAGGTCCCATGAGTTTGAGCAGAGTTATGTTGCTGCGCCAACGCAGGTAGCAAACTCGTGCATGGAGAATGCAGGTGTGCCCGTGTTCTGGCAAGGTTTTATGCTTCCGCGCATGTGGAAGTAGCCCACCCCGGCTGTACACGACTGGTGGCGATGCCAGGCTTGCATGCGCATGCACATGTGTGTACACGCCACCGGCGCTTGCCCAGACCAATGCCTGCCCTGCCCCACCACGAGCGTTGCCTTCCCACCCCATTCGCCCTTTGCTCGCTTCTCACGCCAGCTCCCACCACCATCCTTGCTGCCGCCATTTGCCCTAAGAGTGAGTGATGAGCGTGGCAAGCAGGTGGTAGTGGAGCAAATGGCGGCGGGCAGCAGTGAGCAGGCACTTACTTGTTTTCCCATTTCCAAGTTTTTTCACTTCTGCACAGGCAAATTCCGATAGGGCCTGGAATGGTAGCCCTCTCCTGCTGTAGCAGTAGGTGTGAGCTTAAATGGACTCTGGGGGGATGGTAGAGAACAGGAAGGCCTGGAGTAATGTTGTCCTCTGGGTTGTGATGGGTTAGACATGACTTTGCAACAAACAACAACAAAATTTATTTATTACTTAGATTTGTATGCCGCCCCTCTCCGAAGACTCGGGGCGGCTCACAACACGTGGAAACAAATCATAAATAATCTAAACAGATTTAAAATAATTAACGATTTTAAAAAGACCCCATATACTAACAGACATACACTCAGGCATACCATATATAAATTAAACATGCCCAGGGGAAGATGTTTCAGTTCCCCCATGCCTGACGGCAAAGGTGGGTTTTAAGGAGTTTTCGGAAGGCAGGAAGAGTAGGGGCAGTCCTAATCTCCGGGGGGAGTTGGTTCCAGAGGGCCGGTGCCGCCACAGAGAAGGCTCTTCCCCTAGGGCCCGCCAACCGACATTGTTTAGTTGACGGGACCCGGAGAAGGCCCACTCTGTGGGACCTAATCGGTCGCTGGGATTCGTGCGGCAGCAGGCGGTCTCGGAGATATTCTGGTCCAGTGCCATGAAGGGCTTTAAAGGTCATAACCAACACTTTGAATTGTGACCGGAAACTGATCGGCAGCCAATGCAGACTGCGGAGTGATGGTGAAACATGGGCATACCTAGGTAAGCCCATGACTGCTCTCGCAGCTGCATTCTGCACGATCTGAAGTTTCCGAACACTTTTCAAAGGTAGCCCCATGTAGAGAGCATTACAGTAGTCGAACCTCGAGGTGATGAGGGCATGAGTGACTGTGAGTAATGAGTCCCGGTCCAGATAGGGCCGCAACTGGTGCACCAGGCGAACCTGGGCAAACGCCCCCCTCGCCACAGCTGAGAGATGTTTTTCTAATGTGAGCTGTGGATCGAGGAGGACGCCCAAGTTGCGGACCCTCTCTGAGGGGGTCAATAATTCCCCCCCCAGGGTGATGGACGGACAGATGGGATTGTCCTTGGGAGGCAAAACCCACAGCCACTCCGTCTTATCCGGGTTGAGCTTGAGTCTGTTGACACCCATCCAGGCCCCAACAGCCTCCAGGCACCGGCACATCACTTCCGCCGCTTCGTTGACTGGGCATGGGGTGGAGATGTAAAGCTGGGTATCATCCGCATATTGATGATACCTCACCCCATGTCCTTGGATGATCTCACCCAGCGGTTTCATGTAGATGTTAAATAGCAGGGGGGAGAGGACCGACCCCTGAGGCACCCCACAAGGGAGAAACCTAGGAGTCGACCTCTGACCCCCCACTAACACCGACTGCGACCGGCCAGAGAGGTAGGAGGAGAACCACTGAAGAACAGTGCCTCCCACCCCCAACCCCTCCAGCCGGCGCAGAAGGATACCATGGTCGATGATATCGAAAGCCGCTGAGAGGTCAAGGAGCACCAGGACAGAGGATAAACCCCTGTCCCGGGCCCGCCAGAGATCATCCAT